>NC_053124.1:37640557-37838057 GCF_010015445.1 Perca fluviatilis
ATAGATATACAGATAATAGATAGATAGACAGTCATCAACAAATATTTAACATATATACAAGTTGGGAATAAAAAAAAAAAAAAGTACAATTACTTACTTAATCGGAGTAAGATCGGGTTACACGTCTGTACATTATAACCAGGGTTCTAAATTAGCACCATTTACCAGCCAAATGCTGGTGAAATATGCAAGTGGCTGGTAGATTTGCTTCACTCACCAGCCAAAAAACCCAATGGTAATCTATTGAATGGCTGGTAATATTTGAACATTCATTAGCCATTTGGCTGGTAGACGAAAATGTTAATTTTGAAGCCTGATTATAACGTTATACTCACACATACATCATAAATCACATCAGCGCTGGGACGAGATGCTTTTGTCCCGATTCCATTCTTTCCAGCTGTGCGCCGACAGGATATCTGTCGCGATTTTCACTCATTGCGATTCGATGTGTCGAGTGTTGAGTATTGCCGGTGACGTTTTTTGTCCCTTATTTCTTTCGCTTTTTCCCCAAAGCTTTCGACACTTTTTTGGGATATTTTTGTTCACTTATTTTGCCTTTTCATTTCAACGCGCTATACTTAAAAACAGTATCTCCTCGTGCTTTTGTCCCGATTGGATTTGTGTTGCGATTTTAATTTCTTGTGATTGTAGAAGCATTGGGATTTTCTTTTCCTTCTTTAAAGCTGCGTTGTGTAAGAATTCCTCCCATCTGGCGGTGAAATTGTATATGACAACCAACTGAGTATTACTTTCTAGCCCCTCCCCGTTCCGATCGCGTTGCAACTCCTACGGTGGCCAAACCCGAAATGATCTCTTAGTATCTCCATGGTTTCCATGCAGCTGTTCTAGCCACCCCAGTATTAACTTTGGTCTTGTTGCTTTGCCTGTTGCGTTGTCGTTTTAATTCTCGGCGCTACCTGGCGGGCCACCATTTGAGCGACTCGCTCGTCTGTATTCTGAATGATTCTGAATGGCAGATTCTACGCTTACGAGAATACTTTGATTAGTTGGTGGAAGTAATTACACATGAATGAGCACATATTGGTGAAAGAACAAAGTTTTTTTTTTGCTAAGAATCAACCAATATATCAGGAGACATTTCTAAGAAGAATGACATCACATGTCAGTCATTCAGTCGTTTATTTCCTTTGTAAAGAACATAACGTGAATTTATTTTCTCAAAATATTTAGACTTTTGTCTGAAAATATCGAGACAAAATCCCATTTTGCGCGGCTGCATGTCAACAGGAGTATTAGTGGACCGCTGACTTCCGTTCACCGCGCGGCCGTTAGCGTCGGAGCTAACTGTCTCTGAGCTCAAGTTTGATCTCGGAATCTGAAACTAAATTTAAACCCAGCTGGGGTCAAACTGTCCCCCCACCGAAATCCTTCCCATCATGCATCTCCCAGCTGATCAGCCGGCGTCCTCGGGGGGCATCCCTGCCTTGCTCCAGAGCACGCTGGGAAAGTCGTGGTGTTCTCATGGCTTCTATATTTAACTTAATGTTCCTGAACGCAGCTGAACGCAGCTCAGGACGCCGTGAGAGTCTGCAGGGGTCAGAGAGAGCGTGTGTGTGTGTGTGTGTTGTCTTTATGTGTTGTCTGTGTGTGTATGTTGTCTTTGTGTGTTTGCCTGTTGTGTGTGTCTGTTGTTTGTTGACTTTATGTGTGTGTGTGTGTTGTCTTTGTGTGTTTGTCTATGTTGAATGTGTCTGTGTGTGTGTTGTCTGTGTTGTGTGTGTGTGTCTGTGTTGTGTGTCTGTGCGTGTGAACATCATGGGAACATTGTCAAAAGGCTACATGTGTATGTTCATGTCACATCAGACAGACTGTGCCAACAAGTTATATACCTAGTTTATATATTGTATATACAGTAACTGCACATCAGGAAACAGCCACTTCACTGGTTTCCAAATACTGAAAATGTCTGTTTATAAAACACAAGTAGCTGTGATATAATAACCACATGCCACCGCTATGGATGACTTCGCCCTGAGAAAAAAACGACAAACTGATAGCGCCACATAGAGGTCCAACACGTCCACCACCGCTGAAACTCTAAATATATTAACGTTTCTTAAAAATATTCAGACAAAATCCTGTTTTGCACAGCTGCACGCAAACGTGAACATTAGTGGAATATTCTCCTTCATTAGCCATGAAAACAGCTTAGTCTGAATATAGGGTTCTTTCAAAATAAGAGCATAAACCGGAATATTACGCAGATGTGAACGCAGACATTGGCCCAATCCCAAAGTGAGCCCTGAGGACTAAGGACTAAGGACTCACAGACTTAATTGATCTCAGGTACTAAGTGAGTGAGTGTGTGAGGCCACATGGGCTCAGATAGGTAGAAATGGGATCGGGACAGCACTTCACGAGATCACATGTTACCTTGGCGACGTTTAATAACAAAGATGTTGCTGATACTCGCCGGTTTGGGAATTTTCATTTTAAGTTTGTTGCTTTCCACACGGCCGAGGCCCAGGAGACGGCTACCTGATTCCAAACTCTTGTTTTACGAGCAGGACAACAGGCTGGTCCGTTCCCTGGTCGCGTGTCGTGCTGTTGTTTACCTTCGTAATTTCCGGATTTCCCTACGGTCTCCGCGGTGAACTTCACAACGCTTTGAACTGTGGGTAATTCCCTTTGGTGAAGTCTGCATCGATGCAGACTCACGGAAAGGGCTCGGTAAGTGTGTACTCAAACCCTCACGCCCTTTGAAATTCCACATTGGGACAACCCTAAGCCCTTACGAATTTCGCGAGAACGCGCACTAAAGTCCGTGAGTCTGTGAGTCCGGACTTTGGGATTGGGCCAGTGACTCTGTGTTTTTCACCGACCTGCCGTTGGAGCTGCAGGTTTCTGCTCACAAACACTCGAGACCCTCGAGGCCTCTTCAGCCGGAGGACAGATGAAAAGCTGCTGCTGCCGCCGAGGGAGAACGGCTCGCTGCCAAAAAAACAGAAACTTCATTAAACTTCCCTCATAGTCTCGTTTGTTTCACGCCGACCAATCAGACGCAAGCTTTCACTGGAACAGAGACAAAACAAGGAGACACATTTTAAATCCAAACCTGTTACTTAAAGCACATTTGTTTTGTTCCTTCTCTCGCTTACTTCTTTCCTTGCTTTCTCTTTTTTTTTTCCTTCATTATTTTACGTTATTCAACGTTTTTTAAACTTCTCAGCAGAGTGACTCCTCCTGGAGGAGTGTCTGTGTGTGTGTCCCACGCATTTCACATTTTCATGGACATTTCTAAACTTTTCCATAGTTTTTAAAGCACCTCTAACAGTACAAAAGAAATTAAATCAGCCTGTTCTCATGAAACATTCTTCATGTTTGGCTCCTAAAACACAGGGCTTTTAAGAGGGGGAGCAGAGTTCATGTCCTGAAAGAAGTTTAGGAGAAAACACAAGACTTTCACCCAGGAAACAGGTGTTCATGTCCTGAAGAAGTTAAGGAGAAAACACAAGACTTTCACCCAGGAAACAGGTGTTCATGTCCTGGAAGAAGTTAAGGAGAAAACACAAGACTTTCACCCAGGAAACAGGTGTTCATGTCCTGGAAGAAGTTAAGGAGAAAACACAAGACTTTCACCCAGGAAACAGGTGTTCATGTCCTGGAAGAAGTTAAGGAGAAAACACAAGACTTTCACCCAGGAAACAGGTGTTCATGTCCTGAAGAAGTTAAGGAGAAAACACAAGACTTTCACCCAGGAAACAGGTGTTCATGTCCTGAAGAAGTTAAGGAGAAAACACAAGACTTTCACCCAGGAAACAGGTGTTCATGTCCTGAAGAAGTTAAGGAGAAAACACAAGACTTTCACCCAGGAAACAGGTGTTCATGTCCTGGAAGAAGTTTAGGAGAAAACACAAGACTTTCACCCAGGAAACAGGTGTTCATGTCCTGGAGAAGTTAAGGAGAAAACACAAGACTTTCACCCAGGAAACAGGTGTTCATGTCCTGAAGAAGTTAAGGAGAAAACACAAGACTTTCACCCAGGAAACAGGTGTTCATGTCCTGAAGAAGTTAAGGAGAAAACACAAGACTTTCACCCAGGAAACAGGTGTTCATGTCCTGAAGAAGTTAAGGAGAAAACACAAGACTTTCACCCAGGAAACAGGTGTTCATGTCCTGAAGAAGTTAAGGAAAAACACAAGACTTTCACCCAGGAAACAGGTGTTCATGTCCTGAAGAAGTTAAGGAGAAAACACAAGACTTTCACCCAGGAAACAGGTGTTCATGTCCTGAAGAAGTTAAGGAGAAAACACAAGACTTTCACCCAGGAAACAGGTGTTCGCGTCCTGGAAGAAGTTAATGAGAAAACACAAGACTTTCACCCAGGAAACAGGTGTTCATGTCCTGAAGAAGTTAAGGAGAAAACACAAGACGTTCATCCAGGAAACAGGTGTTCATGTCCTGAAGAAGTTAAGGAGAAAACACAAGACTTTCACACCCAGGAAACAGGTGTTCATGTCCTGGAAGAAGTTAAGGAGAAAACACAAGACTTTCACCCAGGAAACAGGTGTTCATGTCCTGGAAGAAGTTAAGGAGAAAACACAAGACTTTCACCCAGGAAACAGGTGTTCATGTCCTGAAGAAGTTAAGGAGAAAACACAAGACTTTCACCCAGGAAACAGGTGTTCATGTCCTGGAAGAAGTTAAGGAGAAAAACACAAGACTTTCACCCAGGAAACAGGTGTCCATGTCCTGGAAGAAGTTAAGGAGAAAACACAAGACTTTCACCCAGGAAACAGGTGTTCATGTCCTGAAGAAGTTAAGGAGAAAACACAAGACTTTCACCCAGGAAACAGGTGTTCATGTCCTGAAGAAGTTAGGAGAAAACACAAGACTTTCATCCAGAAAGAAACAGGTGTTCATGTCCTGAAGAAGTTAAGGAGAAAACACAAGACTTTCACCCAGGAAACAGGTGTTCATGTCCTGAAGAAGTTAAGGAGAAAACACAAGACTTTCATCCAGGAAACAGGTGTTCATGTCCTGAAGAAGTTAAGGAGAAAACACAAGACTTTCACCCAGGAAACAGGTGTTCATGTCCTGAAGAAGTTAAGGAGAAAACACAAGACTTTCATCCAGGAAACAGGTGTTCATGTCCTGAAGAAGTTAAGGAGAAAACACAAGACTTTCACCCAGGAAACAGGTGTTCATGTCCTGAAGAAGTTAAGGAGAAAACACAAGACTTTCACCCAGGAAACAGGTGTTCATGTCCTGAAGAAGTTAAGGAGAAAACACAAGACTTTCACCCAGGAAACAGGTGTTCATGTCCTGAAGAAGTTAAGGAGAAAACACAAGACTTTCACCCAGGAAACAGGTGTTCATGTCCTGAAGAAGTTAAGGAGAAAACACAAGACTTTCACCCAGGAAACAGGTGTTCATGTCCTGGAAGAAGTTAAGGAGAAAACACAAGACTTTCACCCAGGAAACAGGTGTTCATGTCCTGAAGAAGTTAAGGAGAAAACACAAGACTTTCTCACCCAGGAAACAGGTGTTCATGTCCTGAAGAAGTTAAGGAAAAAACACAAGACTTTCACCCAGGAAACAGGTGTTCACGTCCTGAAGAAGTTAAGGAGAAAACACAAGACTTTCACCCAGGAAACAGGTGTTCATGTCCTGAAGAAGTTAAGGAGAAAACACAAGACTTTCACCCAGGAAACAGGTGTTCATGTCCTGAAGAAGTTAAGGAGAAAACACAAGACTTTCACCCAGGAAACAGGTGTCTATGTCCTGAAGAAGTTAAGGAGAAAAACACAAGACTTTCACCCAGGAAACAGGTGTTCATGTCCTGAAGAAGTTAAGGAGAAACAAGATCTCACCCAGGAAACAGGTGTTCATGTCCTGGAAGAAGTTTAGAAGAACACAAGACTTTCACCCAGGAAACAGGTGTTCATGTCCTGGAGAAGTTAAGGAGAAAAACACAAGACTTTCACCCAGGAACAGGTGTTCATGTCCCTGAAGAAGTTAAGGAGAAAAAAAACAAGACTTTCACCCAGAAACAGGTGTCTGCGTCCCAGGAAGTTAAGGAGAAAAACATGGCATCCTTTCACCCAGGAAACAGGTGTTCATGTCCCAAGAAGTTAAGGAGAGCACAAGACACCCAGGAAACAGGTGTTCATGTCCTGAAGAAGTTAAGGAGAAAACACAAGACTTTCACCCAGGAAACAGGTGTTCATGTCCTGGAAGAAGTTAAGGAGAAAACACAAGACTTTCTCACCCAGGAAACAGGTCTAGTGTCCTGGAAGAAGTTAAGGAGAAAAACACAAAGACTTTCACCCAGGAAACAGGTGTTCGCGTCCTGGAAGACGTTATGAGAAAACACAAAGACTTTCACCCAGGAAACAGGTGTTCATGTCCTGAAGAAGTTAAGGAGAAAACACAAGACGCTCATCCAGGAAACAGGTGTTCATGTCCTGGAAGAAGTTAAGGAGAAAAACACAAGACTTTCACCATGGAAACAGGTGTTCGCGTCCTGGAAGAAGTTAAGGAGAAACATTAGAAGACTTTCACCCAGGAAACAGGTGTTCATGTCCTGAAGAAGTTAAGGAGAAAACACAAGATCTCTCACCCAGGAAACAGGTGTTCATGTCCCAGTTAAGGAGAAAAACATTAGCACTTTCACCCAGGAAACAGGTGTTCATGTCCTGGAAGAAGTTAAGGAGAAAACACAAGACTTTCACCCAGGAAACAGGTGTTCATGTCCTGAAGAAGTTAAGGAGAAAACACAAGACTTTCATCCAGGAAACAGGTGTTCATGTCCTGGAAGAAGTTAAGGAGAAAACACAAGACTTTCACCCAGGAAACAGGTGTTCATGTCCTGAAGAAGTTAAAGGAGAAAACACAAGACTTTCATCCAGGAAACAGGTGTTCATGTCCTGGAAGAAGTTAAGGAAAAACACAAGACTTTCACCCAGGAAACAGGTGTTCATGTCCTGAAGAAGTTAAGGAGAAAACACAAGACTTTCATCCAGGAAACAGGTGTTCATGTCCTGGCGAAGTTAAGGAGAAAACACAAGACTTTCACCCAGGAAACAGGTGTTCATGTCCTGAAGAAGTTAAGGAGGAAACACAAGACTTTCACCCAGGAAACAGGTGTTCATGTCCTGAAGAAGTTAAGGAGAAAACACAAGACTTTCACCCAGGAAACAGGTGTTCATGTCCTGAAGAAGTTAAGGAGAAAACACAAGACTTTCACCCAGGAAACAGGTGTTCATGTCCTGAAGAAGTTAAGGAGAAAACACAAGACTTTCACCCAGGAAACAGGTGTTCATGTCCTGGAAGAAGTTAAGGAGAAAACACAAGACTTTCACCCAGGAAACAGGTGTTCATGTCCTAAGAAGAGTTAAGGAGAAAACACAAGACTTTCACCCAGGAAACAGGTGTTCATGTCCTGAAGAAGTTAAGGAGAAAACACAAGACTTTCACCCAGGAAACAGGTGTTCATGTCCTGAAGAAGTTAAGGAGAAAACACAAGACTTTCACCCAGGAAACAGGTGTTCATGTCCTGAAGAAGTTAAGGAGAAAACACAAGACTTTCACCCAGGAAACAGGTGTTCATGTCCTGAAGAAGTTAAGGAGAAAACACAAGACTTTCACCCAGGAAACAGGTGTTCATGTCCTGGAAGAAGTTAAGGAGAAAACACAAGACTTTCACCCAGGAAACAGGTGTTCATGTCCTGAAGAAGTTAAGGAGAAAACACAAGACTTTCACCCAGGAAACAGGTGTTCATGTCCTGAAGAAGTTAAGGAGAAAACACAAGACTTTCACCTAGGAAACAGGTGTTCATGTCCTGAAGAAGTTAAGGAGAAAACACAAGACTTTCACCCAGGAAACAGGTGTTCATGTCCTGGAGAAGTTAAGGAGAAAACACAAGACTTTCAACCAGGAAACAGGTGTTCATGTCCTGAAGAAGTTAAGGAGAAAACAAGACTTTCACCAAACCGCAATCTTTTCTCTAATCTTAACAAGTTGTTTTGGTGTCTAAACCTAACTGTTGTTGCTGCATGACGCTCACTTTTTTCAACCTGTAAGACAAAACTTAGTTTAAATGCTGTAATGTAAATCAAAGCTGCATAAATGTAATGTAAAGCACTTTGGTTTACGTGTAATGAAAGGTGGTATACAAATATAATTGACATCGACAAAAGAGAACGTTTACCGCACTTTATTTTTCCAAATTAAAAGTTCCAGTTCCATGTGTAACATTTTACAAACCAGTTTGATACCAAGCCTAACACAGGACCGAACCGGTGTAACCAAACTTTACCACTAGGTGCCACTTTTTCCCAGCCGCTCTCGAGTGAGAGAGGTGAGACACTCCAGGCCACACGGTGGCGGTAAAGTGCCTCTAAGCCAGGACTTTTTACCTGCAGTGAAGTTATAACAGAGACGGTTTAGTATCTTTGGTTATAACTGCTTGGTTCGGTGTTTACACTTTGCCTCGTCTTTTTCAGCTCACTTCATTCGTCGGCTTGAAATTCTAAATGTTTCTATCTTGGCGGCTAAGTTTTAGTTTTCTTTGAGACTAACGCTGCCATACATCATCTCGTCACTCACTTAAAAAAAATAAAAAAATAAAAACACACCTTTCTGGTAACGTGACACCTGAAAATGGTTAACAGTTGACTACATTAAAAATGTTATCAAAAATAGTTACACTACTATTACATTATGAAAAGGTTTCTCTCCTGTGTGAGTAATCATGTGTCTTCTCCTCCCACACTCCGAGCAGCTGAATGTTTTCTTACGTCTTGAATCATGTTTCAGAGAGTTTAAAGCTGACTGAGGTTCTCTGGTCTCCTTCCAATCAGCGCTGTCATCAATAGGGGTGCAACAGATCACAAAACGCACGGTTCGGATCACGGTTTTGAGTCAAGGATCGCATACATTTTCAGATTAGCAGAAAAAATGGGCGGAATTTAAAATGATTTATTAAAAATGTAATAACAATAACTTCTTTCACCAGCAAATCGATCTTAGAAGACAAAAAACAGAGGAAAAAAAGCTAGCTGCTAGCTAACAGTAGGCTAACATCAACGTTACCTGCTGCCAAATAACTTAACTAGTGTGACATGCTGCGATGCTTCGGTTGCCTCCAATGTCTGTTTCGGAGCATCAGAGAGCAGCGCAAGCATTTAAGTGGTTATTCCAGTACCGGTCGTTTAGGCACTGGTGCCATATTAGCACCGGATTTTTACATGCGCCGTTCACGTGAACAGAAAATGTAATTGCCTGTATCTTTCATGACAACCCTCCATGGAGAGTTGTCAGCCTACTTTACTGTAAGTAACAGCAACAGTAAAAAGGTATTTTACACTATTATTATTGTTAAACTTTGCAGTGATCTGCGGCTCACATGCATGCCGAACCGTGAGTGTCATCAGTCTCAGGTTCAGAAGAGTCTCCAGTCTGGTCTTCAGTCTCTGGTTGTAAAATTGGATGTCGATGTGAGTTCCTGGCTGGTTCTGGTCCTCCACAGTCCTCTCGATCAGCTTCTGTTTCCATCGGACCAACACATTTATGTGTTTTGACTTCAGAACGCCGGGAAAATCTTTTGTTACAAACACTGCAGCTGAATCTTTTCTCTCCTGTGTGGACTGACATGTGTGACTGTAAACTTCCTTTCTGTGTAAAAGATTTCTTACAGACTGAGCAGCTGAAAGGTTTTTCTCCTGTGTGGATTCTCATGTGTGGCCGTAAACTCTGACTATGTATAAAGGTTTTCTTACAGACTGAGCAGCTGAAATCTTTTTCTCCTGTGTGAGTTATCATGTGGCTCTTCAGATGTACCTTCTGGACAAATCTTTTATCACAAAGTGAGCAGCTGAAAGGTTTCTCTCCTGTGTGTTGCTTTATGTGATATTTTAAATTTCCTCTCTGTGTAAAAGATTTCGTACAGAATGGGCAGCTGAAAGGTTTTTCTCCTGTGTGAGTTCTCATGTGTCTATTCAGACTTTCCTTGAGGCCAAATCTTTTCCCACACTCAGAGCAGCCGAATGTTTTCTTACATCTTGAATCATGTTTCAGAGAGTTTAAAGCTGACTGAGGTTCTCTGGTCTCCTTCCAATCAGCACTGTCATCAGTCTCAGGTTCAGAAGAGTCTCCAGTCTGGTCTTCAGTCTCTGGTTGTAAAAGTGGATGTGAGTTCCTGGCTGGTTCTGGTCCTCCACAGTCCTTTCCATCAGCTTCGGTTTCCATGTGTTGAGTTTTTCTCTGATGAAGCTGTGAGGACTGAGCTTCCTCTTCATCATCTTCACTGTTCACAGGGACAGGAGAGAATGGGAACTTGGTGATATCAGCCTCCTCCAGCCCTTGAAGCTGCTCTCTCTCCTGACTGCTCCAAAGTTCCTCCTGTTCTTCTTTAATGTGTGGGGGGGGCTCTGGCTCCTGCTGGTCCACAATGGAGCTACACACCTGCTGCTCAGGGGGAACCTCTTCTTTAACCACCAACAGCTGCTGCACATCTGCAGGAAACAGGAAAGACACACTAAGGAAAACCAAGACTTAAAGGGGTGATAGAATGATTATATCGGGTATTTCACACTGTTCCTTATGGTCTCCTAATGGGGTATGTAACATTAGTTGGGCTGGAAATGGCCTGGTTGATATTTTATTGGCCCTTTTGCATCCCTGTGTTTTAGCCCTATTTGTAACAAGAGCTTTTCTTCCAAATATGATATGGTCATGAATATTTAAATGAGCTGCGCGCTGATTGGTTGAGCCAATCCCCAATACACACACATTAGAAACGCGACAGAATCTCATATTCCAGACACTGCAATGTTTCCTTACCAAATTCACTTCTGAGACTTTTTTATGCGAGAAATCAACTATATAAAGCTCAAATATGGGCCGTTTTACGAAAATGGATGGCTAATTGCAAATTTGGTAAAACTGTGTGTCGGAGTTCAGCTGCCTGTGTTGCTGCCTCGCCGCCCGGCTTGCCTTCCTCCACAGACCCCGGCTTGCTGTGAGCTCGATTGAGCTCCGGCACGGCTGCTGCAGCCCACAGCACCTCATACCCGCGCGGGCAAAGTCACAGTTTTGGGCTAATGGACTACCAAACGCCGCTGCCCTGACAGAGCTCCAGGGCCTGCATCTCCTCTCTTCCTGCTAGCTAAATGGCCCGTGTGTGAGAGTGAGAGCGCGGTCAGCGAGCTTGTTACACCAGCAATCTCTTACCACATGTTACACACATGTCACGCCACTTAGCTATACAACGTATACCTATATGTTTTATAAAGCTAACAACGGTGTCCGATTTCAAGTTAATGAATATTTGTGAGCTGTAAGGGTTTCGTTAGCTGTGACTGTCCCTTCAATCCTATGTGTACAGATTGCGGCTAGTTAGCTTAATTTTTGGTCGTAATTTCAGTATATTTACAGTTTGAATTTCGTCACGCCACTTATACAACATCTAACTAAATGTTTTATTAAGCTAACAACGGTGTCCGATTTCAAGTTAATGAATATTTGTGAACTGTAGCTAAGGGTTTCGTTAAATGTGACTGTCCCTTCAATCCTATGTGTACAGATTGCGGCTAGTTAGCTTCATTTTCGGCGTAATTCGAGTATATTTACAATTTGAATTTCGTCACGCCACTTATACAACATCTAACTAAATGTCTTATTAAGCTAACAACGGTGTCCGATTTCAAGTTAATGAATTTTTGTGAATTCCAGAGGAATTCTAAGAGGAGGCTAGCTAGCTCTCATTGATAGAGCTCCATCCAGCCGCAGGCTCTATCAATGAGACTCGCGGACAAGCGGAGTTTATTTCCCCAATCGTTTGTTTAAATAACTCAACACATTATAATTACACACATTAAAAGATTAATTAGAATCTGTGTTAAGAGAATGCTGGCGTAACAAGCTCGCTGACCGCGCTTTCACTCACATACACCGGGCATTTAGCTAGCAGGAAGAGGGGAGTTGGAGGCCCTGGAGCTCTGTCAGAGCAGCGGCGTTTGGTAGTCCATTAGCCCAAAACGGTGACTTTGCGCAGGTATGGAGTGCTGTGGGCTGCCAGCCGTAACGGAGCTCAATCGAGCTCACAGCAGGCCGGGGTCTGTGAAGGAAGGCAGGCCAGGCGGCGAGGCAGCTACACAGGCAGCACCAGCATCTGAAGTCCGACACACAGTCGGACAAAATTTGCAATTAGACATCAATTTTCGTAAAACGGCCCGTATTTGACCTCTAAGTAGTTGATTTCTCGCATAAAAAAGTCTCAGAAGTGAATTTAATGGTAAAATAGCATATGAACAATGTATACAATTTCTGAGATCTGCACGACCTAGATTCAGAAGACTAACTGATCTCAGGTCAGTTGTGTAGCCGATGCAAATGTTGGGGCGTGGCAAAGAGAGACTAGAGCCAAATGAGGAGGAGCCGAAATAGTTGACGTCAACTAGGCGGCTCGTTGAGATTCGCCCGTTTTCAGAGGCAGTTTCAAATAGTGAGATTTGCAGAGAAAAGAGGTGTCAATGGGATTTAGAGGTTCTATGTATGTCCTAGTTACCCACTAAACTGTCATTATTCAACTATGACAAGGTAAAATCAGTTTTGCATTCTGTCACCCCTTTAATGCTAAGTAGGGTGAACAGTGTGCGTGTTCTAGAAATCGTTTTAAAAATCGACATCACAATGTGCACGTGCAATAGTTACATCTCAGGACGTGCAATGTCAAGTCAGGCAAATTAACCCAAACACATCATGTTACAACTATATTGCTGTCATTCCCATGTTTCCCTTTATTGACCTACAGTCTAGGTCAGCCCGCTACAGTTTGAAATTGCAACGAAAATAGGACTGTGATCTTAAGATTTAGATAACATTCCCTGTAATTATGTTTAACAAGCAAGATTTTTACTAATAAATATAAAACTTAGGCACAGCACCTACGCCAAATGGATGGATCTATTGTTTTGTAGTCGCTCCCCAGTGTCTTTAAACTTTTGGAGTGTTATTTATTTATTATCTGCTCAAGCTTTTCTAATGTTTCAGACACAGACATGGTAATAATAATGGTCACAAGTGATTTGAAACAAAAATGTAGACGTTGATAAACATCACATTTTGCTTGAGGGAGGACCCCTAAACCTCCCGCCAAATACGTGCACCTAATTCTTCCACAAACTTTGGAAAAACACTGACAAGGGGAACCAACATTGCTTGAGATAACAGCCTGCATTCCCTATAGTTCCCCTGTAACTAGGTGTAAAAAAGGGGCAAACTAAAAGTGATTTGACAACTGCCCCATCCATAGGGTTTGGTATTGTTTGGGGTTTTTCCGATACTGCTGCTAAACCGATACTTTTAAAACGGTGCCTAAACGCTGCCTGAACCGAAATACAGTATATATAATATATTTAAAATGTATATCATATAAAATAGGAGCACAAAACGACAGTTGGCAACATTAAAGAACGGCTTGTTTATTGCTAAGGCCATATGGTCAAAATTAAATGACTGATTAATAATGTAATAACATTAACTTATAACAATGACTTATTTCACCAGTAAATTGTTGGTAAACGACAAAAACAAGCACCAGATGGGAAAAGAGTATTTTACAATATCTTAAAATGCACCACAAGCGGGGCGCTAGTGTGCCGTAATGGAGTAGGTCATGCTTTTGTGGAGCTCCGTGCAATTTCCTCTTATTCTACTGAAATATACTGCATCTGTCATTTTTTATGTCATAGTTTATCAGTTCAATTGTACTTTAATCTAGTGGGCTCATTTTTACTTTGATAATGCAGAGGAACAAAGCTGAAAACCAGAAGAACGCACACTCCACCAAGGCTATTAACAAAGTAATATTAGCAGCTATCACTAAACGAGGAGAAAAGCAGCTAGCTAAAGTTTCCAAGCTAGTTGATGACCTCAAAAAGTCGATGGAGGGACGCCTTCATTCAATCGATGCAAACCTGGCCACGCTTCAGAATAAACATCACGAAGTGGAACGTCGCATAGATGGCATGGAAGAGGCTCTTACAGATGCCGACGACCGCATCACAGCGTTGGAGACTACATGTAAGGAGCTTCAAGTAGCTAACGGTTGTCTCAGTGCCAAGCTAAAGACTTAGAAGGGCGCTCCCGAAGGCTCAACATTAGGATCGTTGGTATCAAAGAGGGTGAAGAAAATGGTCGCCTGATTTCAGAGATACTTGGTCAAGAAAACTTCATTAAAAAGGTCAAAATAGACACAGCACATCGCAGCCTAAAGCCAAAGCCAACCGGAGAGGAGCCAAGGGTCATCATCGCCAAATTTCATAACGACAGAAACGTGACGAATAATCACTCAAGTAGGTACCTCCTGGAACTGTAGGGGTCTTGGCAAAGCCCTTAAGCGGGGAAAAGTATTTTCACATTTAAAGACCCTGTCATCCGATATTATTTTCTTGCAAGAAACCCATATTCGCCCAACTGAAAGGAGGAAATTGAGAGCTGTATGACTGTCTCAAGTTTACCAATCCACCTTCTCTTCTAAGGCAAGAAGGGTCGCCATTCTTAGTCTTAGTCTCATTCTTAGAATATAAACCGTTCCATTTATATTCAGATCCACGATTTCTGACCCAGGTGGGAGATACCTTCTTGTCTCAGGTACAGTTAACTAGGGCTGGGCGATAAAACGATAAGAATATCTCTCGAGATAGACACGGAATCAATATCAATAGAAAATGCGGTCGATAAAACGTTCAATAACGTTGTTTTTCTTCATCAGAAGAAACCAGAGGTTGTGAAGCAAGTTTGGTTGCATGAACAAAGGCACTCACTCTCTGGTAACCTAGCAACGTAGGGAGTGACACTCTAACAGCCAATCATAAAACAGTATCACGTTTGGTTGTACCACATCGCTGTCTCGTGTTCTTCAATAACAGAACCGGCGTGGAGTGGAAAGTGAGTGCCGCAGCGAGCGAGGAAATTGTTGATAAAACAGGAAAAGTCAGTATGGCAGTTTTGGGGATTTTATAAGGCTGACCGTAGACAGACCAATGTCTTCAGACTGTCGTCCCCACCAACACTGGTAATACCACAAACTTGTTTAACCACCTTAGCCGCGCTCACACTTTGGAGCACACCGCCGTATTCGCTATCAACGTCCAACAACCTCTGCAGCTGCTACACCACACAAACAGCAGACCGCCATGGAGAGGTACTCTGCATCAGCACCTTACTAAACACTACAAGCAGCAGACCGCCATGGAGAGGTACTCTGCATCAGCGCCTTACTAAACGCTACAAGCAGCAGACCGCCATGGAGAGGTACTCTGCATCAGCGCCTTACTAAACGCTACAAAGAAATAAAGGAGGCAGACATGCTGAGCACTGTCCAGAAGCCAGGTTACCAACCTAGCACTAAACCTGCAGAAAATAGTTCTTCTCAGGTTTCAGGTTTCTTATATTTAACACTTTGAACTATTTTATTACACTTTATTAAGCATTTCTTACTTATTCTTTACTTTTGCAACTTAATGTTAAGAGATAATTGTTAAGTGTTCATTGTGATTTTCGACCTATGTTTACATTTTAATTATTTGAGTGGTTTCCATGGTTGTGTTGACATTTCTGCTTTTATAACTGAGGGGATTATAATAAGAGGAAGGTTAAGTTTAAAATAAAAATGTTTAAATTTAATATATTTTTCTCCTGGTCCTTATTTTAAATAGGTCATAAAAAATATCAATAAAGATAGATATCGACCGATATGAAACACTTATATCGTGATACAGTTTTCAGCCATATCTCTGTTCCATTAGTCCTTTTGAATATTTATGCCCCCAACTTCGACTGTCCTGAATTTCTTTTTGCAAAGTTCTCAATCTTGCTGCGGAACATAATACTCACAATAATAATAATAATAATAATAAAATAATTGTTGGGGGAGATTTCAACTGCTTTTTAGATCCTCTGGCAGACCGCTCTTCTTCTAAAGCAGCCCCACAATTGAGATCTGTATCTGTGCTCAACAATCTGATTAAATCACTTGACACAGTTGACATATGGAGGCATCAGCACCCTTTAGGTCGAGAATACTCCTTTTTTTCTTCTGTACATGTACATTTTCCAGAATCGATTATTTTCTAGTTGATGCTAGACTAATAGTCATCAGCGCCACATATCACAATATCTTAGTTTCAGACCATGTTCCCCTGTTCACGAAGATTCATTTTAATCTCCATGCATGTCAGTACAACTGGAAGTTTAACTCCACACTGAACTCAGATAATTGCTTTCAAGAGGCTGACATTTTTGTGTAATTATTTTGACTGTGATACGGTTTCATGTTTTAAATGTAGGTGTTGTAAATGTTTTAAATTATTTAAACTTTTTCTGTACAGCACCTTGTGCAACGTTGGCTGCTTTTAAAGTGCTTTATAAATAAATTTGATTGATTGATTGATTGAAGAATACATTTCTACTAGGATGTCAGACTTTATACTTATTAATGACAATGGTGCGGTCTCAGATTCAACCCTCTGGGAGCCCTTTAAAGTTGTTATTAGAGGTCACATCATCTATCAATCAGCAAGTAAAAAGGCTAGACGGAAGCGTTTCTCTGAAATTGAAATTACGACTCTGGAGGATTCTTACCGAGAGTCAAAATCTGATGATATTCTTAATAACATCTTGAAGATAAAATGAGTATAACTGTATTCTTGGCGAACCGGTCAGGCATTATATTTGTAAGTTAAAACAAAAGCACTTTGAGTTGGGTGAGAAAGTGGACAAGCTGCTTGCTAGGCAGTTAAAAAGGGGTGCAAGCTGATAGGGCAATCCATAAGGTCTCATCTTCTACTGGACAGCTGTTAACTGATCCCAAACAAATTAATGATAGGTTTTTTTTGACTTTTATAGTCAGCTGTATGCATCAAAGTCAAAGACCACGAATGTTGAGATCCCAGACTTTCTCAACACACTGGACATTCCAGTTCTAGATTATGTAATAAGGCAGGAGCTGGATTGGTCCTGATGGATTTGGCATAGAATTCTACAAGGCACATATAGAAACCATTGCTCCACTCCTTCTGCGTATGGTAAACTGCTCTCTGAAGGAGGGATTTTTCCCGGCTCTCTTTATGAAGCTCATGTTTGTCTCCTCCTGAAAAAGGACAGGGATGACACGGATGTCACATCTTACCATCCTCTAAGTCTGCTGAACAGTGACCAAAAAATTATTGCAAAAGTTCTTACGAACCGACTGAGTCAACATATCGGTGCCCTAATCCACCCGGACCAAACCGGTTTCATTCCAGAGAGATTATCCTTCTCTAACACTTGCTGCCTGTTAAATACAATGTACTGTAATAAGCTACCCTGTGCTGCTGTTATATCGGTAGATGCCCAGCAGGCCTTTGACCAAGTCGAATGGAGATAAATGTTTGCAACTCTCAAAAATTTGGCTTTGGTGTTAAATTTATGAAAATGTTAAGAATGTTATATGTACGTCCAAAAACCTCCATATTGACTAATTATGACAGGTCCTCCCCATTCCTACTGGGCCGTGGCACAAGGCAGGAGTGCTGCCTTTGCCCCATGCTGTTCGCCTTGGCTCTTGCGCCCCTGGCAATAGCTATTAGAGCCAGCCCCCAAATTAGGGGGATAAATTGTGGCGCATCTGAGTGTACTATAGGCCTAAATGCAGATGATGTGATCCTGACCCTGTCAGATGTTAGGACACTTCTGTTCCCCTTACTTGACTTGATAAGAGCATTTGGTCAATTCTCTGGTTTTATTATTAACTGGGACAAAAGTCTGTTCATGTCCCTATCCGATGGCCTAGATACTAAATATCTTGAGGATCTACCATTTAAAATGTCCACTGATCATTTCAGATATTTGGGAATCAATATCACCAAAAACCCCAAACTTCTTGTTGTTGAGCTTCTTTAAAGCGCCCATATTATGCTCATTTTCAGGTTCATAACTGTATTTTAAGGTTGTACCAGAATAGGTTTACATGGTTTAATTTTCAAAAAACACCATATTTTTGTTGTACTGCACAGCTCTCTCTCACTGCTGCAGATCCTCTTTTCACCTGGTTTCTGTTTTAACTACAGAGTGAGACCTCTTTTCATCTTCTTCTTCTGTACTATCTTTGATTGCACTTGCACATGCTCAGTAGCTCAGATGTAGAGCATGTCAGCTAGCTAACTCTAGAGACAGTAAAAGAAAGCCTGTTTCTCCAACTTTGGTCAGTTACAAGGCAGGATCAGCTGGGAGACTTCTAAATGAGGGCGCACATGGAAGTAGTTCTTTTGTAGATTATGGTGAACTTGTGTGTGTTGTAGCAGTGCTTTGCTATTGAGAACGACGTAGCATGCTAGCGTTAGCATTAGCGTTAGCATGCTAATGCTAACGGTTAGCATGCTAACGAGCTAACGGTTGTGGTTAGCCAGCTCATTTTGGACTGTGACGTCACAGTCCGAGCCGATTTTGAACAGCTCACCAGGAGACTGAAAGCAGGACACATTCAGAAACCAGATCTCACTCAAAACAGCATGGATGGATGTTTTTCAAAGTTTGTATGTGTGTGGAAGCACCAGAGACACAAAAGAACACCCCAAATCCCAGAAAAAGTGATTTTTTCATAATATGGGCACTTTAAATGTAATTATAATGATTTGATGGACAAGCTTAGAGCTATGATAGACAAAGGGAAACTTCTCCCTCTTTCTTTAACAGGGCGTGTGAATATTATCAGGATGATTGTACTTCACAGATTTATTTATCTTTTTCAGAATGTACCTATTGTTCTTACAGCCGCCTTGTTTAGTTCATTTGACTCTATCATTATGCCCTTTGTATGGGCCAACAAGCCCCCCTCCCGCATCTCTAAAGCACACCTGCAGAAGCCTACAATTGAAGGTGGTTTTGGCCTGCCTGTTTTGCGTCACTATTACTGGGCCTGTAATGCCAGAGCATGGGTATTCTGGAATCATGCTCCAGTCACTGATTATGAGAGTAACCTCTGTCCAGATTGGCCTGTGATTGAGTCCCACAAGTCAAAGACTGTCGGAGCTTTCCCTTAGTGCGGTTTTATTTTCAAATCCAAATCTGAAGGTGGATCTAGAAGGTGACTTTATTTTATCAAACTCTTTGAAGATTCTTAGACAAATGAAGGGTGTGTTGAATCTACCTGAGTTATCCTTTTATGCTCCCATATGTCACAGCCCTTCTTTCAAGCCAAGTCTAATAGACTCAGTGTTTTATGCACTGGTCAGAGAAGGGACTTGCTACCATTAGCAATCTTTATATTAATAATTGTGAAAAAGCTTTCACTCAACTTAAGGATAAATATGTGCTACCATCCAGCCATTTTTGTAGTTATCTTCAAATTAGAAACTTTGTACAGGAGTCAGTGCCCACACAACACAAATGTGACCAACTTCTGACTTGTAAGCCCACATCCAAAGGTTTGATTTCACAGTTTGTAGCCCTCTTTCCATCAGTTACCTCTTCTCTTCACATTAAAGAAGCTTGGGTTAAAGACACAGGAGAGGAGATTTCAGATGGGCTATGGTCATTGGCATTAGAGAGAATCAAGGCATGCTCTATCAATGCCAGACCTCATCTTATTCAGTTTAAAGTCATTCACCGACTGCACTTTTCAAAAACTAAACTGAATAGGATTTTCCCCTCTGTCTCTACCACTTGTGATAAATGCATGTCCAGTGATGGGACTCTGGGTCATCTTTTTTGGGCATGTCCAAAGCTCATAGGTTTTTGGGGTGACATTTTTTCAACTGTACAGTGCTGTATGTATATATATATATAAAACCCCATTAAGACCTAACGGACTTTTAGCAATACTGGGTTGCTCCCCTTATTCAGTGATTCTCTCTATAGAATTACAACAGGCCCTTATGTTTGGTATGGTCAAAGCCAAAAGGTTTATTTTATGGGAATGGAAATCAGCATCCCCACCTTGCTTTAAGATATGGTTGAATGATATGGTATCTTGTTTGTACCTGGAGGAGCTGCGCTACACTTTGTCAGACACCCACCGCAAATTCGGTAAGCTCTGGGGGGGCCTTTCACAGATCATATCAAAAGAGAACAGTCTTAGGATGAGGTTTAATGGTATTAGATTGTGTTGTACTGTATGGAGTGAACTGCTTTCATGTAACTTGCTTGCTGGGACCCTGCCCTTGATTTGGGCCTTCTTTGACCTCATTTCTTCCCAGCTCCATGGAACTCTGAATCTTCAAAACCTATGGACATAGGTTTTGAAGATTCAGTTTTTGGACTGTAATTTATAGATACATACTGATATATTTTATATGAACAGGCAGTTTGTTAGTTTTTTAACCCTGTCTGTTCATACTCCCCTTGTGAAAATCTTTAAAATAAAATTATAAAAAAAATTTAAAAATTTAAAAAAAAGGACCAAAGAGAGAAAACAACCGGAAAAAAATAAAATAAAATGCACCACAAGGCTGGCGAGTTTCACGTGAACGCACCGTCTGTGTGTTGTTTAAACGTATTCTATTTTGCCTGGAAACGCTTCAAACAAGCTTGCGTGAAAAACAGGCGTCGATCCTATTTCTAGCACGCACGCATTTTTGGCGCGTCTCAAGCCGCGCCTGAGACACGCGTGTCACGCAGGCAGTGCAGGGTTTCCTTTAGGATTTTTTTTTTTTAGCAGTGGGGGCAGGTCCGAACACCCCACAAATATATTTATTCACCTCTATTCACACACACAATGAGGCATATTTTCAGTTGTGATAGAACTGTATTTTTTGAGTTACTCTATAGGCCAACTTTGATCTTGACATACAGGCTAAGCATTCTGTAGCAAATAACAATAAACCCACTATTAAGTACATTATCTTAATGCAGTGTCACTACTTAAGCATGTAAATAATGCACATAAAATACAAACTTTCTCCGACACGCACTCTAACAATGCAGCCCTATTTCTGATACCGTGGGGGGCCGCCACGGTCAAATCAACATAGAGGAAACACTGCAGTGTGAAAGCTCTAACATGTTAACATGGGAGCCGAAATAAAAACGGAGACGCCACGCAGCCAGTGTGCAGGAGGCCTTAGCTTCCGTTGGTGTTAGCCATGCTGCTGTAAAGACATTCTGTTGGGCTAATAAACGCTTAATAATCCATCGTAGTCCGTGTTATCACTGTTATATCTAGTAACGTGAAACAGTGACGAATATAACAATGAGCTACTTGTCAAATGTTAAACTGGAATTTGGGTATAAAAACTCCTATCAATTATGCCTATTAATGAGTTGCAAGGTAGCAAGTAATTTATGAAAAAAAATGATGCTATGTGACAAAAAGAAACCTGTATTACTGTTTATTACTGTATAATTTTTGGAAATTGTATGATTTACATTTACTCTCAAACGTATCATCTAGTGTTTGTTGTTTTGATGGAATTTAGAGTAACTAGAGGGGTCAAAAGTTCTATGACCCAACGAAAACGTCCCATGTCATTAGAGCTGGCCAATATATTGTTATATCAATATCGTGATATGAGACTAGATATCGTCTTAGATTTTGGAAATCGTGATATGGCATAAGTGTCTTTTCCTGGTTTTAAAGGCTGCATCACAGTAAAAAGATGTCATTTGCTGAACTTACCAGACTGTTGTAACTGTTCTATTATTCGCCTTTACCCACTTAGTCATCATATCCACATTACTGGTGATTATTTATCAAAAATCTCATTGTGGAAATATTTTGTGAAAGCACCGATAGTCAACACTACAATAATATCGTTGCGGTATCGATATCGAGGTATTTGGTCAAAAATATCGTGATATTTGATTTTCTCCATATCGCCCAGCCCTACATGTCATATATTAAAATTACAGATTTCTGAGTTTCAACACTGTTGGAAACATTTGGGATAATAGTACACAAGTACACGACAACAACAAAATACATAGCATAGGTATTATACTGAAGAAAAGTTCAAAACTAGTTATGCACTCGTCCAAGATGGCGACGGCAAAGACGCATCTCACAAGCAGAAGGTGGTATCTACGCATATACATTTAAGTGCCTTTATGTTTACCGTCCCTGGTATAGACACAGAGAGAGAGGAAGAAGTAAAGGGACCAAACCTGCTCTGTGTAGCCGAAGCTGAGGGTTGAAAACAGCGTCCAGTAGCTCCCGTTGTCGCTCGTTCTCCTCTTTTGAACGACAAAGTTCCTCCTCGTACTCTGCTATCGTTCTTTCAAACAGCCCAAATATCTCTTCAGCAGCCGCAGTTAGTCGCTGCTCCACCAACGCTCTCAGCATCTGGACTTTACACATTTTACCTCTTTCTCAACACAGCAAAGACACTCTGCTAACACTCCTTTCTGCTAGACGCCATCTTGTTCAAAGTGTCAAGTTAGCCGCAGTGAATATTATAGCTTCCGTTGTAGATTTGTTGCTGAGCTTCAAAATAAAAGTCCGGAAGTGTGGTAAATGATTAAAATAAAAATTATTTTTATTGACATACGAAGAAATGTACAGTTTCATCACTATTAATCACTTTGGGAAACACTTGCTGCTTTTTACTTATTTAACCAACTTAGTTTGCAAATATTTTAATACATTTTCAGGGCTCTGAGAAAACACAATAAACCACATGGGGGTTGGAGGGAGGGATAAAATATATGGAGAGAAAAAGGAGAGGTAATCGAAACCCCTGTTGTCAAAGGAGAACTAACTGAAGTGCAAAGGAATGTCATTGAATTGCCTTGTTGCTAGGTGCTGTAGAAGTAAAGTTGGCTTGCCTTACAATCTCAGCCTGTCAGTCAGTCACCAGGGCACAGAAAACACCGTTGTGCCTGCTTGTCTCACAGGAAGTGTACGTCAACAGCACGGCGACTGCCTTCAGCTCGCCATTAATATCATATCACAGTGAAAGGTGTCTGCGTGAAGTTTTGGAAAACTGTAACCACACTTGAAACCACTTTATCGGCATATCATGACTCTCTGTGACTTCAACAAAACTGCAGAGCCCACGTAGTTTACTCCGTCTGCACCTCTGCGCTTGCGCTGTGTGTGTGTGTGTGTGTGTGTGTGTGTGTGTGTGTGTGTGTGTGTGTGTGTGTGTGTGTGTGTGTGTGTGTGTGTGTGTGTGTGTGTGTGTGTGTGTGTGTGCCGCTCCCTGTCAATATGCAGAGAGGACAGATAAGCTTGCGCTTTTACGCACTCAGACGCTTTTGGAACCGAAATTTGTTAATTCATTTTAGTATTATGTGGGTGGCTTCGTTGTTGAGCTATATTTTTTGCACTTGGCATACATTTTTAATGTTACGCTGGTTCTTTTTTTTTGACTGTTGACCGCTAATAAAGCATTAATTTAAAAACATGTAAAGTCATCGCAGGTTTCATCAAATAAACAACAAACGTTAACATCAGGGAGACAACATTAACATCCACAAATCTGCCAACTACAGGCTATGTATGGCTATTGTTAATTTAAGAGTTTAAACAGCGTTCAATTGATTGAATCATGCTCACTAACTTAACCGTGACTTCATTTAGACAATAATTTGCAATTTCGTATTCTGAACATCTGAATTTACTGTTGGACACACATGAGACGGGAGGCATGAGGCAGGAGGTCTTAAGGCTGCAGCCATACACTCTTGAACTCTGGTCTCAGGGAGAAATTTGTTGCAGTGGCAGATACCAGGGACAGTAAAAGATACGCAGTAAGAAGAACACTAGTGGTTCACGCTTGTGCTCATGCTGCCGTTTTGGCACGCAGTTTTCCGATTGCTTATTTCCTATTTACTTGTTTGGTGGAGGCAATCGAGAATTACTGTTGGTGAAATTATAATCAGTCACCAGACATCTTTTTTTGGGCGAAGAAGTCTCCTGTTCCTGAAATTTGGATTTTGAATACGTGTAGTCCTCCATGTTTCCTTCTTCAAACTTGCCGTGGCCGGGAAGCAACGATACCCATTAGCAGCAGCTGTGTGTCGATTATGACCATAGTGCTAGTTTGTGTGTTTTAGCTCATAGCTTTATCGGCAGACTATTGTACGTCCTGCTGTTGGAATCCTCTCCAGTGAAATCCAGTCACACTTTTACACCGTTTAGCTGTCAGCATTTTAACCATGTTTAATCCAGCTGCCAGCTAACGGTAGGCCAACATCAACTTTACCTGCTAACCTACGTTAGTGTTAACTAGTGTGACACGCTGCGATGCAGCATTGGTTGCCTCCAATGTCTGTTTCGGAGCATCAGAGAGCAGCACAAGCATTTAAGTGGCTATTCCGGTACCAGTCGTTTAGGCACTGGTGCCATATTAGCGCCAGATTTTAACATGCACCGTTCACATGAACAGAAAATGTAGTTGCCTGTATCTTTTCACGGCAACCCTCCGTGGAGATTTATCAGCCTACTTTACTGTAAGTAACAGCAACAGTAAAAAGGTATTTTTCACTATTATTATTGTTAAACTTTGCAGTGATCTGCGGCTCACATGCATGCCGAACCGTGAGTGTCATCAGTCTCAGGTTCAGAAGAGTCTCCAGTCTGGTCTTCAGTCTCTGGTTGTAAAATTGGATGTGAGTTCCTGGCTGGTTCTGGTCCTCCACAGTCCTCTCCATCAGCTTCTGTTTCCATCGGACCAACACATTTATGTGTTTTGACTTCAGAACGCCGGGAAAATCTTTTGTTACAAACACTGCAGCTGAATCTTTTCTCTCCTGTGTGGATTGACATGTGTGACTGTAAACTTCCTTTCTGTGTAAAAGATTTCTTACAGACTGAGCAGCTGAAAGGTTTTTCTCCTGTGTGGATTCTCATGTGTGGCCGTAAACTTCCACTATGTGTAAAAGTTTTCTTACAGACCGAGCAGCTGAAATCTTTTTCTCCTGTGTGAGTTATCATGTGGCTCTTCAGATGTACCTTATGGACAAATCTTTTATCACAAAGTGAGCAGCTGAAAGGTTTCTCTCCTGTGTGTTGTTTCATGTGATTTTTTAAATTTCCTCTCTGTGTAAAAGATTTCTTACAGAATGGGCAGCTGAAAGGTTTTTCTCCTGTGTGAGTTCTCATGTGTGTCTGCAGACTTCCCTTGCAGCCAAATCTTCTTCCACACTCAGAGCAGCTGAATGTTTTCTTACATCTTGAATCATGTTTCAGAGAGTTTAAAACTGACTGAGGTTCTCTGGTCTCCTTCCAATCAGCACTGTCATCAGTCTCAGGTTCAGAAGAGTCTCCAGTCTGGTCTTCAGTCTCTGGTTGTAAAAGTGGATGTGAGTTCCTGGCTGGTTCTGGTCCTCCACAGTCCTCTCCATCAACTCCTGTTTCCATGTGTTGAGTTTGTTTTTGATTAAGTTGTGAGGACTGAGCTTCCTCTTCATCATCTTCACTCTTCACAGGGACAGGAGTGAATGGGAACTTGGTGATATCAGCCTCCTCCAGCCCTTGAAGCTGCTCTCCCTCCTGACTGCTCCAAGGTTCCTCCTGTTCCTCTTTAATGTGTGGGGGGGGCTCTGGCTCCTGCTGGTCCACACTGGAGCTACACTCCTGCTGCTCAGGGGGAACCTCTTCTTTAACCACCAACAGCTGCTCAACATCTGCAGGAAACAGAATAAATTACAGACACATTACTGACGACCACTCAAACTAAACTCAAACAATGATAATAATAAAATAGACAATAACCATTAATGATGTGATGGACCGTTTTCCTAATGAGTACAGCTGATGAACAACTAATGTGTAGACAAACTACTTCTGCAGGTAAATGAAGGATCGGGTAAAAATGTGGTTCAGTAAGTTTATCTGGTCTGAATTCTTCTTCGAACGGAATGTTGATTCTGAACTTAAGGTACATTCTTTTCCATATAAAATGTAGAAAAGGCTCTAACAGTACAACCTTGCATGCGAAAGATGGATCTCTGTGTCCTGACACTCTATTTCTATTAATATTATTATTAATGTTATTATTATATAGTCTGTTTCATTTTTATTACAGCAGTCCGCACAATTGCGTAGACCAGGCAGATGTTAGGTTAGGCAGGGGTGCTGTCGTCGGGAGATTCAGGGACAATGAGCCGTACGAGAGGGCATGTGTAAACTTCATCCCCAACCTGTACTTCCGCTGCTCTGTTTTAACCGTGTGAGCTAGACCCGAGAGCCCGGGCAGCTGAGAGTCGGCTAGCATGGCGACAGTGCACTCAGGTATGGTTATCAGTCTCCTTCTGCCATTTCTGCAATAGTTGGAGACTTCGTAGGTAGTACCCGGTTGAACCTAGACCAGAAGTGGTCTTTTCAGGATCCGGTTCTGCCTACAGCGCCTTCTGCTTAAGAGCTACGACTGTGGGTAGACCAAGAGACGTGGGGATTTTACTGGGCTGCCCCATAAGAAGGGGATTCGGTGTGACATGATCAGGGTCTGCAATATCACATGAGATATTGATATTCAGGATTGCTTTCTTTCTATGACTGTCTGAGACCCAATGGTGGCCCGGAGATTGTACTTTACAAAACGAATCTTGCATTCCCATGCAACTCTGAAATGTGGTGTTGAAGTGGATTAAAATGGAACTCAATCCGGTGGTACTTAGCAAGGAGCTCTTTCAGGTAAGGATGCATCACCACGAAGGCTGTGGCCAACTTCCTCTCAGCACCATTATCTGAGTAGAGCTTTGATTGGAGTAGAGCTCGTCCGTGGTGAGCAGTAAACCCCCGGAGTGCCATAGGGAAGGCATCAGAGTCTACGGCAGTCAGAAGGTCCAAATGAACAGCTTGGATCATAAGGAATTTTGTTATGAGGCCACAGCTCTTCTCTGTCCGCCATCCTTTTTCACCTGAAAAGGGCCGAAGCAGTCCACACCATTGGGCTGGAATGGTTGTCTAAAGAGACTGAGACGTACAGGTGGCAAGTCGGTTATGAATTGTGCTGAGGGCTTAGCTCTCCATCCTTTGCACTCTGGACATGCATGACGTTGCTTCCTAATGGTTTTGCGCCCATGTAGAATCCAGGAGTCTGTATCAAACTCAGGGGATAAGGTGATAAGACGAATATTAGCAGGCAGAGGCTTGCCCGCTTGCAGGAAGGCATAGTCATGTGGGAAGCAGTCCATCTGTGATCTCTGAAGGTTTAGATGTGTGGTGCCTGCTGGTACATGGCTGCTGAGGGTGGTCCATCCTGGCTGGCCGCCCCGTGAAGCTGTCGTGCATTAGCTTGAACAGGTCCTCTTAGGGGTCGTATTTTTCTGGATCGAGCACAGATGGGCTTGGCCAGCTCTGAGGTGTCTTTGTCTGGCTGGAGAACCACTGGCGGCTTGGGCCATTCATCTGGGGTCCGAAACAGCAACAGCACTCTACTAGTTTGGTTTGGCTAGGTCGATTAAGAGCTTGCCTCAGGTCAGATCATCCACAAGGTTGGCCTTTGTAGCTAGGCTAACAAGCGCTGTCCAATTTTAGGTGAGCCCAGTGTTGTTAACCGTGGTCAGAAACATTCATATTAAAAATAACTTAATGAGTGTGTTGAACGATCTTTACGTTAGCTACTTGTCAACATTGTCCATTGTAGTAACCTTGAGCTGGATTGATCAATATTGAAATATCTTATCAATAAATGAGGTCTCTGCTGTATGACTGTGTTGCAAAGTGGCACATAGCACTGCTACCAAGTATAATTTTTTTTTACATTGTATGATTTACAATTACAGGATTTCTCCTGCATAGAGGAATTTTTGGCGCATCCCAGAGAAGTTTTAGCCATCACCAAAGGAAAATCAGTGTCAAAATAAGAAGACTCAAGAGAAAAAATAGCTATTTGAATCATCTTCTGCTGTTTTTAATAGCAATTTACCAAACAACAGTTGAATAGCAGAGCATAAACTTGAATAGGAGCTCAGTTTTTCCGTCCAGTGCCTGGCTGTGTTGGTGATTTTAACGGTGGTATTCCAATATAAATATTTTTTTTTAAGCCATTTTGTTGGAGTTTCACTAACTCAAGCAAAATCAACATTTTTGTTCACAAAATTGTCAGAAATAAAAGACAAATGCGTATAGACTTCTATATTACTACTTTATAAGTAATCTTATCATTTTCTGTCTTGGTGGTGGTCCTAGTAGCTAGGCTAACAGGCACTGTCCAATTCTAATCCAAAGAGAAAAATCCAACGATGTCCAATTGATCAGCTGCTGAATCCCGTCAAGGATGATCCTAGAAAGTTCTGATAAACCCCTGCCTCTCTGTTCTCAGTTTGATTCTGATGAAGCTGTGACGACTGACCACCAATACATTTATGGTTGCTGAACTGTTGATGCCAGGCAAACCCTTTGTCACAAACACTGAAGCTAAATGGTTTCTCTCGTGTGTGAGTTCTCATGTGTTTCTTCAGGTTTCCACTTTCATTGAAAGCTTTACTGCACACTGAGCAGCTAAAAGGTTTCTCTCCTGTGTGGATTCTCATGTGAGTTTGTAAACTTCCACTCTGTGTAAAACGTTTCCTACATAATGAGCAGCTAAAAGGTTTTTCTCCTGTGTGGGTTATCATGTGTCTCTTCAGATTTTCCTTGCGGCCAAATCTCCTCCCACACTGAGAGCAGCTGAATGTTTTCTTACATGTTGAATCATGTTTCAGAGAGTTTAAAGCTGACTGAGGTTCTCTGGTCTCCTTCCAATCAGCACTGTCATCATTCTCATGTTCAGAAGAGTCTCCAGTCTGGTCTTCAGTCTCTGGTTGCAAAAGTGGATGTGAGTTCCTGGCTGGTTCTGGTCCTCCACAGTCCTCTCCATCAGCTTCTGTTTCCATGTGTTGAGTTTGTCTCTGATGAAGCTGTGAGGACTGAGCTTCCTCTTCATCATCTTCACTCTTCACAGGGACAGGAGTGAATGGGAACTTGGTGATATCAGCCTCCTCCAGCCCTTGAAGCTGCTCTCCCTCCTGACTGCTCCACAGTTCCTCCTGTTCCTCTTTAATGTCTGGGGGGGCCTCTGGCTCCTGCTGGTCCACACTGGAGCTACACTCCTGCTGCTCAGGGGGGACCTCTTCTTTAACCACCGACAGCCGCTGCACCGCTGCAGGAAACAGGAAAGACACACTGAGGAAAACCGGGACTTGATGCTTAGTAGGGGTAGAACAGTGTGCGTGTTCTAGAAATAAATCATTTTAAAAATTGACATCACAATGTACACATACAATAGTTACCTCTCAGGACGTGCAATGTCAAGTCAGGCAAATCAACCCAAACACATCACGTTACAACTATATTGCTGCTTCATAAAAAAGAAAAGTAATTTCCCTCGCCATGTTTCCGTTTTTTGAACTACAGTCTAGGTCAGCCCGCTACAGTTTTAAATTGCATCAAAAATAGGGCTGTGATCTTAAGATTTAGATAACATTCCCTGTAATTATGTTTAACAAGCAGGATTTTTACTAATAATAAGACTTTACACACAGCACCTAAACCACATGGATGTATCTATTATTTTGTAGTCGCTCCCCAGTGTCTTTAAACTTTTGGAGTGTTATTTATTTTTTTATTTTTTATCTGCTCAAGCTGTTCTGATGTTTCAGACACAGACATGGTAATAATAATGTCATAAGTGATATGCAATGAAAAAATTGTCATTGATAAACATCACATTTTACTTGAGGGAGGACCCCTAAAACCCCCGCCAAATACGTTCACCTAATTCTTCCACAAACCTTGGGAAAAACACTGACAAGGGGAACTAACATTGCTTGAGATAACAGCCTGCATTCCTTGTAGTTCCCCTGTAACTAGGTATAAAAAGGGGCAAACTAACAGTGATTTGACAACTGCACCAATGCCATTCATTACTTCTACTTAGGGTAGTCATGCTCGAAGATTTGAAACTACAGCTCCCATAATGTTTTTGGAGATGTAAACAGTGTTATATTGCTATTGATTGAGGGGAATGTCCCGCTGAATTCATGCGGCGAAAGCAGTATAAGTTATTTAAGTAGTATTAGTTATATACTGTATCCATACAATTTATAACTGACAGCAGAGCAGAGGGTTCCTGCTATCATTTTCTTTTGTATTTTCAAAAGACTAGGCCAGAGGACTACAGATTGGCATTTTTAACCCATGTATAATCATACATTTTATTAATTTAAAGTTCGAAACAAGTCCCACAGCCCCTTTTTTATGAAAATTCTTTTGAATATTTAAAAGGACAAAGTCTGAATATTTTGGAAATAAGTTAGGTGCCAAGCAAGCTAACATTAGCCAGCAGCTAAAACCATAATATAATAGGGGTGTAAAAAAAGAAATAAAAAAATCGATACACTTGAGTATCGCACTATTTTATTTTGCAATACTGTATTGATTTTCAAAAACGCATTAGTTTTTTTTTGTTTACATGCAAAAATATTCATGGTAAGACAGTGGTTCACGTTTATGTTGCGTTTAAACCCCCTACTGCTAGATGGTTATGCTGAGACGCACCACTAGTGTCCTTGCCTAACAGTGCCTGACTTTTTTCTAGAAGCTAACAACGTAGCTATGGCTGAACCCCGTATAAGACCGTGTGGAATCTAGGGCTGTGCTCGATTGAAGAAATTCTTAGTCGACTAACACTCATTCAGTTGTATTGACTTGATTAGTTGATTTAATCGACAGATCTGTAAATCTGAGTTTCTCCACTAAGAGTCATGCAAAAGCACCACTTTAATTCTTGTGTTTACCAGAGATGTGCTCGTACGTTTCTTGGAAATAAGTCATTCAGCATGAAAAAAGCATCAAACATGATAGGGCTGCACAATTAATCGAATTTTAATCACGATCACGATTTTGGCTTCCCACAATCAAATTTGCGTGATCGAGCGATATTTAAAATGCGTCATTCCCTTCATAGAACACTGTCTGATCACATGTCTCCATGAGCCAATCAGAGCTGTTCCCTGCCTGCACCGCGCAGCATAGTTTCTAGATGTAGACAGTCACAGAGTAACGTGAGGAAAATTCCACAACAGGTAGCAGTCGGTCATCATAAGCCGGTCACGATGTTTACCAGTTTACCAGTAAACGCAACGTTTTGTCCCGTCTGTGTTGTTTTTCAGACAACAGCAGTGACCAGTGCTAGTTTGTGTCTTTTAGCTCATAGCTTTAGCAGCAGACTGTTGGACATCCCGCTGTTGGAATCCTACAGTGAAATACAGACACACTACACTGTTTAGCAGTCAGCATTTTAGCCGTGTTTAATCCAGTTACTACTGTGGCTAACGGTAGGCTAACGTTAGCTGCTGTGTAACGTGTTATTAGTGTTTACTAGCGTGACATTCAGCGATGTTTATATTGCCTCTAACGTGGGTTTCGGAGCATCAGAGCGCAACGCAGACATGTAAGTGGCAGTGTAATGAGCCACAGAAATCCGCGTAGCTATTTCGTCCGGTAGATACCGGGCACCACATACGCGGTTAACGTGAACAGAAAATTGCGTTGCCTGTATCTTTCACGGCAAACATGCATGTGTGGAAAGCGGTCGCACAACAGCTGAAATGACATACTCCTTCACAGTATCCTTCAATAAAGGAGGAATGTAGCACAATATGGATGTAATAGTAGGAATGTAGCACAATATGGATGTAAAAGCAGTTATAATTATATAATTATGTGACAATAACATTTGTTTTGGCTAAAATCAACAAATAATCGTGATAATTAATCGTGATGTCAATATTGATCAAAATAATCGTTATCATTTTGGCCATAATCGTGCAGCCCTAAAACATGACTAATCGACTAAAGAAATCTAAGTTGACTAAGACCAAAGCGACCGATTAGTCGACTAATCCACTAAGAGGGAGCAGCCCTAGTAGAATCATTTTGGTTTCCAGAGTAAAGAGGGCACTGCCGACAGGAACATGCAGTTTGTAAACTGTGTCTGACAAAAATCAAGTACTCGGGTAATACCACGAATTTGAGGGCACATTTAAACAAGACACCATTCAGACACAAGTTCACAGTTACGCAAACAGCAAGCTAAACGAGTCGACCCCTCACAACTCACCCTTGCTCAAGTTCAAATGCACAAATTACCACGACTTCAACTCGTGCAACCAAAATAACCCAGTCGGTAGTTTATTTTATTTTTAAAGACATGCGCCCGCTCAGTGTGGTTGAAAACGAAGGTTTCCGTAATACGGTGCAAACAATGGAGCCTCGTTATGCTTTACTATCCTGGCAACACATCACTGATATCGCTGTGCCCAATCTTTACAAGGAGGTTAAAACAAACGTGCTGGAATGTCTAGCTTTAGCTGAGAAGGTTGGCTTGACATGTGACGCTTGGACGTCTAGGGCGACCGAGTCATATGTGACTATTACCGTTCATCACGTAACTGACGCATGGAAGCTGGAATCCTGTGTACTGCATACGAGAGCGATGTACTGCACAGAGAAGTGCCTTAAAGCCTGAGCACGTTGACCAGATTAAATCTTCCCTTTTCATTGATTTAATAATTAGTATTACATTCCTCAATATTTCCCTTAGGAATTGTGTTTTTGCAACACACTGTGTCTCAAACCGCCTACTTGCAAACTTCAAACACTTAGTTTTAAGTTTATAGTGCAGATAACGCAAAAAGTCAGTACACTGTAAGTACCCGGATGACCCCCTAAAAACGGTCAAAAAGTTCAGTGTGGAACAATGGACCCTACTCGCACTAAACAGGCGCCATCTTGACTACAAAGCGGAAGGGAGCCCTTGACCAGCAGCTGATTGGACGACTCATTTGGAATACGATCTCGTATTTCACAAAAATAGTTCACCGAAATGTGTTTCTGAAAACATTTTAAGAGAGAAATAGGCCGTGCAGTTGCTAAATCGGTCTTCATTTCAGATCGACAAAAGGTCAGTTTAAAAGATTTTCGTCAGATTTTGAGAGGCGGTGAGCCGAGCCGGCCGCTTCTCATTTGCATGCAGGAAAGCAGGCTGGAAAATCACGTTCACATGTGTTGCGTTCGTCACGCTCATCCCGCTCGTCATTTCCGGTAAGTGCTTTAATATAAGTGTTCCGTTTGGGACAATACTAACCATCGAAAGTGGCCAGGGACTATGTATTTTCTTTAACTGACAGTTTACATTTGTTCCTCAACATTTGCTTTAAGGAATCATGTTTTTGCAACACAAAACGTGTTATGTGTTGGATGTACCCTGTGTAGGAATAGTGCAAGTATTTTTTTAATTGACATAGATCACTTTTCTTTTTTCAGATTGCACATCATGTGTTATGTATTGTGACAGGGGCTATGTATTTTCTTTTATTATGGCCTACTTTAGCATATAAAAATGTACTCACTAAGAACCACAATCCCAAACTGGCGGTTTGGTTTTCTGAATTGTTTACCTAAAGTAAAATTCCTTGACATTTATGCACATCATGTATTTTTTTTAATTTTAAGTTTTTCTAAAATTATACTTTGACAAAATCCCAATATATCGCCTTATGCACAGTATCGAAATATATTGCAATGTATTGAATCGTGACCCATGTATTGTGATACGTATCGTCAGATTCTTGCCAATACACAGCCCTGTATCACAACAATATATTTCACAACTCAGTATCACCATTTGGATGTTTTCAGCACTGGGGGAAAGGGGTTTGTTGTAATGTTACGTAACGCTGAGAGAACTTCTAAGTCGGCGAAGGAGATGTCCAACAGCCGGTGTTGTGCCACAAATCTCCCCAAATCTTAGTAGTCGTTCTGGTGCCTAAATTTGACTGTCTTCGTCACAGGACATTCACCTTTTGTCTGCTAAACTTAACTTGTAAAGACCACTAAACACTAACGGTGGGAGAATTTGGAGATTGTGCTGGATGGGTTTCCTGGGTTGTTATGTGGCAAACTTAATTAGGAGTAAGCCCAGTTCTGTTAACAGTGGTCAAAACAGTCATCCTAAAAATAACTTCATGAGTGTGTTAAACGATCTTGTAACCATAACGTTCCCCACAAAGCGTTACATTAGCTGCTTGTTAGCCCCCAATGCTGGAGTTTATGCTGGCTGTTACAATAGTGGTTGGCTGCTAGCTGTTGGCTAACTGTGGATTGGTCCCCGGGGTGTTGAACAATGTTGTAACCTTCACAAAATGTCCGTAGAGGAGCGCTTACAGGACTCAAATTGTTTGCTTGAGATGCTCTTTGGATGGGACAGTCATATATAGCAAAACCTCAAGAAAACTCTAAAAGCTTTGTTTAAATCAATGTAACTAACGTTGTACGGCTCACTGTGTTTCCACACGGATGATTATTACTAATAATAATAATAATAAATTGAATTTATATAGCGCTTTTCATGGACTCAAAGTAGCGCACAACGGGTTGACGCTGGACACAAGACAGACGGCGCAGATTACAAAATGATGACAGCGAAAATAGTGAGGGGTTAAGAGAAGCAACAGGCAAGAGAAAACGACAGAAAGTATGGGATCATTTTAAGCTGCAAACATGCTGCTACATCATCTCTGTAGAAAACATCCAGTGTACTCATCCATTCCACAGAACGAACCCAACACAAGGTAACTAACGTCTGCTGCTCTCGTCTACCGCGCTGTTTTACACAACTAGCCTACAACATGCTACTCTGCAAAGAGCGATGTTTTACAAACAAGCTAAAATGAAAGCTTCTGGTTTGTAATCTAACTGTTTATTAGTTTTCTACTAAACTTGAAATTTTGACAAATTTCTGTAAACTTAGCTGCTGCCAGAGACAAACCAGCCCCTCCCCCCTGGAGCATTAACCTCATGGCTACTTAATGTGCACAGGAATGACGTCACCGGACCATGCCGGTGATGTCTGCATTCTTTATTCTTTCTCGTCACTCAGTATAATACTTCTTAAAATGTGTCCCCCAGAACAGTATAGTTGAATAGCCCTGCTGTAGGCTTTGTACAGTCACATTTACCTGGGCTTAGTGAACAGCTATTTTGCATATCCAGTGCAAAGAGCCAGAGGCAAGAAGGGGAAGGGGTGAAAAAGATTTACATTTGGGCCACCAAAAATTTACTTTTGCCAACAGAATAAGAGGCTTGAAGGCTCATGCGGCCCGTGCTTAAAAATATTAGCATCTATCCTTGTTATTGTATGCAATTTAGGCAATAAAAAAAAGTTGCTTTTTCGAAAAAAATTAACTTCTTTTGTTCATTTGCTATTGCTGTTTACTGTAAAGCAAAAGTATTTCTTATCCAATTACTCGATTAATCGATGAAATAATCGGTAGAATAGTTGATTCCTAAAATGATCAATAGCTGCAGCACTAAACCGTATAACGTTCCACACCAAGCATTATTTTTTTTTTATTTAACCAGGTAGGCCGTTGAGAACAGGTTCTCATTTGCAAAGAAAAGCATAAGCGTGCATGAGTACAGAATACAATAGGCTACATAAAGTGCAGATTAAGTAAACATTACAAAGCCGGTGCAAAGTGAGGTGTAAGTAAGTCGATGGATATGTGAAAGTGATAAGGTAATAGCTCAATAAGCATGAATAGACAGTTTATAATCACTGCTGAGATGTAGTAAAGAGTCAAAAAATACATTAAGTGCAAAATGTGGTCTAGTTAATGACGTAGATCAGTATAATGCAATATATATGAATAGACAGTCTATATAAATGCTGAAATGTAGTGAAGCGTCAGTATACAGTTAGTGCAAGTTGTGGTCTAGTTAGTGATATAGATCAGTAATAACACAGTAAACATGGAAAGACAGTCTATATAAATGCTGAGTGTAGTAAAGAGTCAATATACAGTTAGTGCAAATAGTGGTCTAGGTAGTGTATATCAGTAATAATACAATATGCTTGAATAGACAGTTTATATAAATACTGAGCTGTAGTAAAGGGGCAATACAGGTAGTGCAAAGTGTGGTCTAGAGAGTGATGTAGGTCAGTAATAACACGATAAACAGTTGAGCATGCCAGGGCAGATGAATAGGGCAAAAGAGCGTAAACAGATATGATAGCAGTGAAGATGTGCATCTGTGCAACTATGCAGTGGGGCATGACAGAGATAATGGGAAAAGGGAGTGCAAAACGGAACATGAGTGATGGAGAATAGTTAGCACGTACAATGATCGGACAGGAGCTCAGACAGACGTGCTTTAAAGGCAGTTAGTGGGATAAGGATTTTGAGTTTCATGTTTTTTTGTAGTTCATTCCAGTCATTCGCAAGTGAGAACTGGAAGGAGTGGCGGCCAAAGGAGGTGTGGGCTTTAGGGGTGACCAAGATGACCAAGAAGTACAGCGGGGCTTTGCCTAGCAAGGACTTGTAAATGAGTTGGTACCAGTGAGTTAAGCGTTGAGTGTGTGTATTGCACTAGTAGGGAGAACAGCTTGATGGATTTGGGTAACTTTTAGCCTACTGCTGCTGGGCAAATAAACGCTTAATAATCAATCGTAGTCCGTGTCATCATTGTTATATCTAGTAACATGAAACAGTGAAGAATAAAACAATTAGCTACTTGTCAAATGTTAAACTGGAATTTTGCTATATGACAGAAAGAAATCTGTATTACTGTTACAGAGTATAATTTTTTACATTGTATGATTTACAATTACTCTCAAACGTATCATCTAGTGTTTGTGTTTTGATGGAAGTTAGAGTAACTAGAGGGGTCAAAAGTTATATGACCCAACGAAAACGTACCATGTCATATATGTCATATATTAAAACTACACATTTCCCTGAGTTTCAACACTGTTGGAAACATTTGGGATAATAGTACACAAGTACACAACAAAATACATAGCATAGGTATTATACTGAAGAAAAGTTCAAAACAAGTTATGCAGTCTCGTTTTCTATGGTTTCTAAGTGGACTTATGGACGTCTAATTAGTAAGTTAAGGCTAAATTATTCAGGAGATCTCATCGAGATCAAACCTGAGTACTCATCACATAAACACAAGCCCCTCTGCTCAATTCTCAGTTTGTACATCCTCCCCTCGTCCTACTTTAACCTAAACCACTAAATAACCCAAATTAATGTTGTGAAAAACCTTTTTCATCCGTGAAATGTTAGTCCGTGCTTGTCAGTTTTGGCATTTCTTTCGCATGAAGATCCAAAAGCAGGACAAAAGTATTTTTCTAGCAGTCTTTATGGTCAGAACGGATCAGTTGTCCGTACCAAGATGGCGGCGGCAAAGACGCATCTCACAAGCAAAAGGCGGTTTCTACGCATGTAAATGTAAGTGCCTGTATGTTTACCAGCCCTGTTATAAACAGAGCGAGAGAGGAATAAGTAAAGGGACCAAACCTGCTCTGTGTAGCCGAAGCTGAGGGTTGTAAACAGCGTCCAGTAGCTCCCGTTGTCGCTCGTTCTCCTCTTTTGAACGACAAAGTTCCTCCTCGTACTCTGCTATCGTTCTTTCAAACAGCCCAAATATCTCTTCAGCAGCCGCAGTTAGTCGCTGCTTCACCAACGCTCTCAGCATCTGGACTTTACACATTTTACCTCTTTCTCTACACAACAAAGACACTCTGTTAACACTCCTTTCTGCTAGACGCCATCTTGTTCAAAGTGTGAAGTCAGCCGCAGTGAAGACTACAGCTTCCGGTGCAGATTAGTTGCGGAGCTTCAAAATAAAAAGTCCTGAAGTGTCTCAGACTTTCAGATCAACACAAGGAAGATTAATGATTAAAATACATTATTTTTTTTAAATGACATCCAAAGAAATTTACAGTTTCATCACTATTATCGCTTTTGGAAACACTTGCCGATTTTTACTTATTTAACAAACTTAGTTTGCAAATATTTTAATACATTTACAGGGCTCCAAGAAAACACAATAAACCAAATATAAAATATGATGGTACTTTGTTTCCTGTTTTGTTTTTATGTTTATTTGTATATGGACAAGTATGTAGCATAGACCTATGCTACACACCACAGCGGATTAGTTGCTGCATTTCAAAATAAATGTCTAAGAAATTACAGGCTTACTAAAAAAAAAAAAAAACCTTTTCAAATAATTATATTTTTTTAGGCCTGACAGTTCATCCTTGAACTTGGAAACAAAAGCTTCAAAACATTTCTCAACACAATAAATTGTTGTTTTTCTGAAGATTTCAACAAGAATCTGCGCCGTCCTAAGGGAATCTATTGCTCAGACGTCACGGAGATGTCATTAAATAACATGTTAAAATGTTGTTAATGTCGTGGCATACTATGGCGTGATGTCTTTTCAAGGAGCAGAGAAAAAAGAAACGTGGCATGATCGAAGTAGCTCTTTCAGTTCTTGTGTTGCCTTTATTAAGTCCTTTCAGTTTGGGAAATGCTTCTTGTTACTATTTCAACCAACTCAGTTTGAATAAAGACAAATATTTTATTACTTCAAAACAATGAACCAAATTCATAAGGTGATGGTAGTTTGTTTCCCTATACAGAAGTGTATAGTATACTTCAAATGTTTATTTTGTGAAAATTAAACAGCAACCTTTTAACATCTGTAATAGTTGGCTATGTTCATTAAATTACTTCAGACTACAGACTCAGTCTCTACATTGTCGTTTGATAAAAAAAACAAAAAAAAGCTACAAAGGCACTTCCATCCGTCTGGCAACAGCTTTCAAGAGCCTTGAATGCATATTCTTAACATATTCCTAATTCATTTGATCATAAACTGATTTCTGGATACAAGTCTGAAAACAGTTCTGCAACCTAAGTTTGCAGCTTTTGAGGGAGCCCCATTTTTCAGGTGTGGGAGGGTACTGTACACATGCACACTCATACATTGTTGCAGACAACACGTCTGCAACAACAAAGAAACAGAACAATTATTCACCTTGCAAATTTTTTTATAATCACTGTCTGCTGACGAAGGCAAAACTGCCTGTAAATACCCAGCATTGGAACGTGAATGTATGAAAATAAGTCGTTTAATTCTTTCAGCACCGCCACTCTCTTTCTCTTGTGCTCGAGACACACATCTGCAGACTGCAGTTCAGTGTAGCTGCTGAGTACAACTTTACTTTTAATGGTATCAAAGAGAAAATAGTCATGAAACCGATATTACAGCAGCCTACTTCCTTGTCCAGCTGCTGCAAAGAAAAGCAGAGGAGAAGAAATCAGTCAGCACAAAATCATCTGATAAAGTGCTGTGATGGTTATTTATTTGTGCTTTAGAAGCAATCGAAGCGAAGCAATCATAAAAAAAAGCTAGATTTCTTTTTATCTACTTTACAATGACATTGAAGTAATTACAAAATATGAGTTCTTGTGGTATACAATTGCACTGGACCATATTATGTTAGCTGAATATGACATGTAAAGCCCCGCCCATTTCAAGCACTTAAAGTGATGGTTCGGAGTAATTCACCCTAGGGTCCTTTGCACCATGACCTCGAGCCAAACACCCCCCCAGAAGCTTTTTTCACCTGGGTCGAACATTGGGAGAGTTAGCTAGAGTAGCGTTATCAGCTGAATAGCTTAGCGCAGAGGCTAATGGACCCACGTTTGTATCTCGTAAGTTACCCCACTAATAATGCCCGAAATGATACCAAACGTCTACAAGTAGTACATATAGGTTATGCTCTCATAAAACGATGGATTGGAAAGTTTGTAAGTACACCAGAAGTTTATCAACACTTGCCTGCTGGCTTCAGCTCTCTGTTGTTGCTGCTGCTACCTGCAGTTAGACGAGTGCTTAGGGCCGTCTACAAATTACTACACCGAAAAGAGTTACAACAAAAATATTTATTAATTCAATGATTAAATAAGGTAATGTCTCCAAACTTACCTCAATTATTATTTGTCTCCTGCTAGTTATACTACAGCACTTACTTAAAAAAAAAAAGTTAAATTAATAAATATTTTTGTTGCATCTTTTTTCGGTGTTTGTAGACAGTCCCTAAGCACTCGTCTTACAGCAGCAACAACAACAGCAGAGAGCAGAAGCCAGCAGGCAAGTGTTATTTACATAAACTTCTGGTGTACTTACAAACTTTACAATCCATCGTTTTATGAGTACATAACCTATTTGTACTACTTGTAGACGTTTGGTATCATTTCGGGAATTATTAGTGGGGTAATTTACGAGATACAAACGTGGTCCGTTAGCCCCTGCGCTAAGCTATTCAGCTGATAACGCTACTCTAGCTAACTCTCCCAATGTTCGACCTAGGTGAAAAAAGCTTCTGGGGGGGTGTTTGGCTCGAGGTCATGGTGCAAAGGACCCTAAGGTGAATTACTCCGAACCATCACTTTAAGGTAATTGTTATGCATTGCTCCCTGGTTGTGACCCGGGTCGTACCTGACTTGTCATGACCAGGGATACACCCATGTTGACGCTGGTCAGATAACCAGGGCCCAACCTTGGTCATTGGTGTGAAAGAGATATAAGTGCAGCAGAGAAAGAGTCTGTGGCCAACATGCCAGTTATAACCTCCGGGGTATCGGAAGCAAACAGTTACCACCAGCTGTTCTCTCACAACTCTAATGAAGCTGGGAGCCAAGATCAGAAAGGAGACAAGCATGGGGACTCAGGAGCATGGAGACTCAGGCGCATGGGGACTCAGGCGCATGGGGACTCAGGCGCATGGGGACTCAGGATCAACTAGAAATACCAGAACCAAAGTAGAGACATCTCAAGAGCAGAAGTCAGAGTAACAATGTAAACAACACTATCTTGTCAGAGATTCACTGTAATACTCAAACAGATACAAAGGTCTTCCATATGGGACACGTGGAAAAGAGTTTAAGTAAAATTCAGGTTTGAAGAAACATGAGAATCCACACAGGTGAGAAGCCATATTCTTGCAAAACGTGAAAAAGATTTCAGACAAAATAGTGGCTTGTATGTTCAATTAAGAACCCACACAGGTGAGAAGCCGTATGTTTGCAAGAACTTTTATATTCCGATATATTCTGTACTGTACACTTCTCTACGCAGTCCTGCTCTGGTAATTGCTCAGAAACCCCCTTATTGAAAATATACAAAGGAAAGCTATACATCTTCTGAATGCCACAGGTCTCTAGTTTGTTTTACCTGGATATAATACCACCCTCATTATTCTCAAGAGCACTTCCTGCCATTGGCCCTAGTAAAGTGGCTATTGTCAACTCTTCATTGGCCACAGGCTGTGTCCCGTCCTACTTTAAACATGCCACTATCCAACCTATAATAAAGAAGCCTAATTTGGACCCAACAGTGTTAAAGAACTATCGCCCCATTTCAAATTTTTAGCTGTAGGACAAATTTCAGTCAGGCTTTAGGAAGAGACACTCTACTGAGACCGCCTTGGTAAGAGTCCATAATGACCGTCAGATGGCCTCAGACATAGGTCTATGCTCATTGCTAGTACTTCTAAACCTCAGTTCTGCCTTTGATACAGTTGACCACCATATCATGACTAAGACATTACATGAATGGGTGGGCATATCAGGAGTGGCCCTAGACTGGTTGACATCCTATTTCTCAGATAGAAGTTCTGATGTCTCTATTGGGGATTGCCACTCTGCATCATCGCCCCTGTCTTGTGGTGTTCCACAGGGTTCAGTGTTGGGCCCAATATGATTTACTTTATACATGTTGCCTCTGGGTCCGATTATTTGCCATTTTACTATTCATCACTTGCAGATGACATTCAGCTTCATTTGACCTTCAGGCAAAATGAGACATCCAAACTTACAAGGCTCCTGGATTGCATAAACGCCATAAACAACTGGATGACTGAAAGCTTTTTGCAGCTGAACCCAGATAAGACAGAGGTTTTAATCATAGCGCCAGACAGCGCTATCCCTCTGATTAAGCAGAACATTGGGCCTTTGTATATGCGGTCCAGCCTAGTCTAAGGAATCTTGGGGTGACATTTGACAAATCCCTATCTTTTGAAACTCACATCAAATAATTGAGCAAATCCTTTTTTTTCCACTTACGTAACATTAGCAAATTAAGGGCTGTGGTCTCTCAGTCAGAACTAGAGATGCTCATCCATGCCTTCATTTGCAATTCACTTTTCTCCTCACTCAATAAATCTGTCCTTCACTGCCTGCAATCCATTCAAAACGCTGCTGATAGCCTACTTACTAGATCAAACCGGTATCACCCCTCTACTCTGCTCCCTTCACTGGCTTCCTGTAACCTACAGGATCCAATTCAAACAGCCTCCGCTGTTGTTTCACTAGCTAGTTGAAGCTGGAGCTACCGCAACGGAGTATATAGCAGGACTGTGTACCGTGTAAAATCAGCAATAAAGGCTTCTAAACCAAATACTACACAACGAGACGTCCCAGCAGTAAAGTGACCCAAAATTGGGGAGAAATGATCAGCATTGGCCGCCAATATTTAGCACTAGACTAATGCTAGATTGTAATGTAACGAAGCAGCACTTTCTCCCGCAAGAATCGCAGATTAAGGCTTCTGAACCAAACACTACACAATAGGACATGTTTCAGCATTAATGGCCATCCGAAATTGGGGAGAATTTAACAAATTGGCAGCCAAGATGACATCTTACAACTGCTGTTAGCATGTAGCTACTATACTTATCAGTGGACACAAATAGAATATTGCAGCACTTTCTACAGTCGAAAATTGCAGATAAAGGCTTTTAAACCAAATACTACAAAACCGGAAATGTTTCAGGAGTAATGTGACCAGGAACTGAGGAGAATATAACACCGGCTTTGATGACCTTTTACTGCCGTTAACATGTAGCTACAAGTGACAATGTTAACACCACCGCAGTGGCTTAAAAAACAACCACTCCAGTCCTGCCTACCTGAAGTAGATGACCAATCATAAAAGGCAGGCTTAGAGTTGCGTAAGACTTAGCCAAGAGCAGAAAAACGGTTGAAACTGGAACGTTCACAATAGTTGGAAATCTGAATGTTTTAGCTCACAGGGATTTGTCTAAAATACGTTGACCTCATTATTTGAAGTTTAGGCCACGTTTTACATGAAAATCCGACATTATAACATTGTAGATATGACAGAAAATACGGAAAAAAATATGTCCACTTTAAGGGAAAGTTTGCAGATTTTACTGTGTACAGCCGTACATGCAGATGAATGGCAGCTCCTGAAGGTCCATGTTTACCCACAAGTAAAACAAACTACAGAAATATGGCATTCAGAAGATGTATGGCTTCCTATGTATATTTACAATAAGGGGGTTTCTTATGGAGCCAGGACAGTGACAGTAACCTGTAGTATTGAAAATAAAAATTGGCATTGAAACAACAAATATTGGAACTGAAAAATTTTGAACTGAAATATAAAACACAAACATCAAAAAGTAATAATCTCACAATGCTATTATTTTATTTCACTTTGACATATTTTTGCATTATGATAGGTTTTTCAATGCCAATCTACATTTTTTCTTGATGTCTGACTTTTTTCAGTGACAGTTTTTTTTTTTACGTTGTCAGGATTTTTACAATGTCACTGGTTTTCAGTTTCAACTTTCTGTCACTGTTTTGGCGTAGGGAGGAGGGGCCTGAGGGGAGGGACAAAGAGGCGTGGTGTACAGGTAATTTGCGCGCACGCTACTGGGAGAGCCCGAGTCCACAGGCATCCTCACAGATTACCCATATCTGCAATGGCTTCCACAAGTTCACCTGGAACCTCCAAATCTCAAGTAAGTCTGTTTATTTCTGCCATTTCTTTTCACGTGAAGCAGGCTGGTTTAGTGTTAACTTTAAATGTAGGCCTAAGCTGTGGCAGAGGTTAGAACTGTTCTCTTAATACATCCATGCTTAGCACACGCCAGCTAACTTGTGGCTAATTGTAGCTAAGTCTCCCGCCAGGGATGTCAATCTATCTTCTATAATCTAGTATTTATAATAACAGTAATTCCTGTCCTTTAGGAGTCCTAAGGCCAGTGTTACTGCTGGTGGACGCAGGCTTGACTCGCTTGCATCTCTCAGCTCCGTCATGGATGTCTTAAGAGAACGAGCTCCGCTCTCTCTACCTGCCGCTCGGCACGGAACGCCCTCCCCATAACTATCCTCCAATCACAAGTATAGCTGCTGACTGACAGGTTTCTAGGCAAATCACACAGGCAGAACGCGCGTTACTGACATCTCCAACTGGGAAAACAGTTACTGAAAAAACTGCATTAGCTGAACATAAGTTAACATTATCATGTAAACAGTCCAGTACAATATTTTATAACTGTTAAACTGATATTATCGGTTAAAGGTTTACTTGGACATACATGTTTAAACTTGCCTGTAAACAAAACTATTATGTCCGTGGTATTTCTGGCTCAAAGGCATAACCTTTACATTTCTCATCTGATTTCACTAAGTTGTGTATAATTACAGGCACCTTCGACTGGGAGGCAGCTTACGGAGAGACTGCTGAGAAGGCTTCAGGAAGTTCTGCAACGTCAGCCTGTGGATTTTGACTATTTACACTTACACTGTTTTTAGTCATGAAATGGGACTTGTACCCCTTCGCTAGGCCAGTACACATTAACCCTCATATGCATTATCATTGCATTTACTGTAATTTGTTAAGAAATATAGAGTAAAATTCTTACTTGAATATATTTATTTGTTATTCACTGAAAAGGTACAGATTTAACTGTTTTGCTGGAGCCCATACTGTAAATGCATGTCATTTCAAAAATTGTTAAGGATTAAAATCAGTACTACATATAAAGTAGTAGTGGTATTTGTCATTTTAAAATAACAAACAAAATGTTTTTCCTGTGTTGTCCTGCCATGTTTATGTGTAAAGAATCACATAGTTCTGCCACAGTCTGCCCGGCCTCAGAGGGGCACTGGGTGGGTGGTAAAAGTACTCCACTGGCAGACTCTTCTGTCACGGTCCCCTCCAAGAAAAGATCTTGTATATCCTGTAATTGACAAGTAATGTTAAAAGACTGCAGTTGCTTTTAGAATACTTCACAAAACAATAAATCTTTTGTAAATTAAATGCACACTTTAGGTGTGCATTTAATTTGTTATGCACATATGGCCATAATAAGCATCCAAAACAAAATTGAAAAAAAAGGTTTAATTGAACATTTTGAAGCTGCACAGGGTCCTGGACAAGTCTGGTAGTGTCAAGGTCCCTCTGGAGGCGTGGTACAAACAGACTGTTATACAGTCTATCGGTACAAATATATAGTGGGTACAAAATAAATGCAGACTGTTGGAGGGATTTAGCAGGCGCGCCCTCTTAAAGACTGACACATCAGTGCACTATTAATATCACTTTAAACCCCCCAAGTGGGCGCGCTGATGTGGTATTAGCTAGCGTTGCGCTTGTTCAACGGGAGACTTAGCTACAATTAGCCACAAGTTAGCTGACGTGTGCTAAGCATGGATGTATTAAGAGAACAGTTCTAACCTCTGCCACAGCTGCGGCCTACATTTAAAGTTAACACTAAACCAGCCTGCTTCTACGTGAAAAGAAATGGCAGAAATAAACAGACTTACTTGAGATTTGGAGGTTCCAGGTGAACTTGTGGAAGCCATTGCAGATATGGGTAATCTGTGAGGATGCCTGTGGAGCTGCGGTCTCTCCCAGTAGCCTATGCAAATTACCTGTACACCACGCCTCTTTGTCCCTCCCCTCAGGCCCCTCCTCCCTACACCAAAACAGTGACAGAAAGTTGAAACTGAAAACCAGTGACATTGTAAAAATCCTGACAACGTAAAAAAAAAAACTGTCACTGAAAAAAGTCAGACATCAAGAAAAAATGTAGATTGGCATTGAAAAACCTATCATAATGCAAAAATATGTCAAAGTGAAATAAAATAATAGCATTGTGAGATTATTACTTTTTGATGTTTGTGTTTTATATTTCAGTTCAAAATTTTTCAGTTCCAATATTTGTTGTTTCAATGCCAATTTTTATTTTCAATACCACAGGTTACTGTCACTGTCCTGGCTCCATAGTTTCTGAGCAACTACCAGAAGTTTGTAGAGAAGTGTATAGCACAGAATTTATCATAACTATAAAAGTTCTATATAATAATATATATAATAATACGGCTTCTCACCTGTGTGGGCTCTCAATTAAACCAACAAGCCACTATTTTGTCTGCCATTTTTTGAGAGGTGCACGTCAGGCAACGGCATAAGGTCCTTAATGGATGCGAGTTCCTGGCTGGTTCTGGTCCTCCACAGTCAATTCAATTCAATTTTATTTATAGTATCAAATCATAACAAGAGTTATCTCGAGACACTTTACAGATAGAGTAGGTCTAGACCACACTCTATAATTTCCAAAGCCCCAACAAGTCCTCTCCATCAGCTTCTGTTTCCATGCGTTGAGTTTCTCTGCTGGCTGGAGGCTCTGCATCTCGGTTCTCCTCTGTTTGACTCTGATGAAGCTGTGACGACTTACGACCGACACATTTATGTCTTTTGACCTGAGTACGCCACTGAAATGTCTTTTCACAAACACCGCAGCTAAATCTTTTTTCCCCTGTGTGGACTGTCATGTGTGGGCCTAAATTTGCACTGTGTGTAAAAGATTTCTTACAGACGAAGCAGCTGAAAGGTTTTTCTCCTGTGTGAGTCATCACGTGTCTATTCAGATGTTGCTTGCGGCCAAATCTTCTCCCACACTCAGAGCAGCTGAAAGTTTTCTCTCCAGTGTGAATTATTGCGTGTCTCTGTAAATCTCCACTCTGTGTAAAAGATTTCCTACACACTGAGCAGATGAAAGGCCTCTCTCCTGTATGAGTTATCATGTGTCTCTTCAGGTGTGCCTTGGTCCCAAATGTTCTCCCACACTCAGAGCAGCTGAATGTTTTCTTACATCTTGAATCATGTTTCAGAGAGTTTAAAGCTGACTGAGGTTCTCTGGTCTCCTTCCAATCAGCACTGTCATCAGTCTCAGGATCAGAAGAGTATCCAGTCTGGTCTTCAGTCTCTGGTTGTAATAGTGGATGTGAGTTCCTGGCTGGTTCTGGTCCTCCACAGTCCTCTCCATCAGCTTCTGTTTCCATGTGTTGAGTTTGTCTCTGATGAAGCTGTGAGGACTGAGCTTCCTCTTCATCATCTTCACTCTTCACAGGGACAGGAGTGAATGGGAACTTGGTGATATCAGCCTCCTCCAGCCCTTGAAGCTGCTCTCCCTCCTGACTGATACACAGTTCCTCCTGTTCCTCTTTAATGTGTGGGGGGGGCTCTGGCTCCTCCTGGTCCACACTGGAGCTACACTCCTGCTGCTCAGGGGGAACCTCTTCTTTAACCAACGACAGCTGCTGCACCGCTAAAGGAAACAGGAAACACACATAGATGTCAGTAAACAGAATCAAGACATTCTCTAATCAATAATAATAATTAAAAAAATCATTTTTACCTGGGCTGGAAACTTTTTTTTTAATCCCCCATCCACAGCTCAAAGCTGCAATCTAAGGTCAAGGCTAAACTTGGCTTCCTATATAGAAACCACTCCACTTTCACCCCTTCTGCCTCTCACTCTTATTCAGATGCCCATTTTTTCCATGTTAGATTATGGTGAGACAATATACAGGGTCGCAATAGCACTCAAAATTAAAAATTCGACACTCTATACCACTCTGCTTTCTGGTTTGCCACAAATGCCCCATTCAACAAACACCACTGCACCATTTATTCACTAGTCAACCTGCCCTATCTTCACACTCGCCATAAGATTTACTGGTTTACTTTCATTTACAAGACCATTCTCGGCAGATCACCTCCTGACTTGCTTGCTGCAGCCAATGTCTGTCACATACAATATCCAATAAGCCATCCCAAAACCAACTCTGTCTCTGGTCTCGCATGTTTTCAATCTGCCGCCACTTGCAACAGGAATGCGCCACAAAAGACACCATAATTTCCCAGCTACACATTTGTAACATTTCTCCCTTTCTTATTCACCCATGTACCTGTGCACCTATCCTTTATACTTGTTGACTGCTGTCTGTATCATCTTTTACAAAATTAATTAAGTTACTTTAAATTGCATTTTGTGTCATTTTAAACTGCACGTGTCCAATGTAATTCATCTTCTAGCCCTCTTCCCCTATGTGGTTTTGTCGCTTGTCAGGCTGCCATTGTAAATAAGAACTTGTTCTTAATCACTTGCCTGTAAAAATAAAGGTAATATAATGTTCATCATTTTAATATTGTTGTCTCGGTACCCATTATCTTTGAGCGACAGTCGAACAGCTAACACAAAGACTGGCTCTTTGCTAGCCCCGGCTAACGTTAGCATAGCTATTGGAGAAATAAAACAAACTAGAGCTTAAAGGAATACGCCACCGTTTGTTGAAATAGGGCTTATCACGGTCTACCCTGGCTGTAGATAGGTGGACCTTTGAGTTTTGGACAAAACAAGACATTTGAGGACGTCATATTTAGCTTTGGGAAACACTGATTAACATTTTTCATAATTTTCTGACATTTTAGAGACCAAACAAATAATCCATTAATCCAGAAAATACTCCACAGATTAAATCGACAATGAAAATAATTGTTAGTTGCAGCCCAAAAACAAACCTGAGCCGCTGAATGGATTCTCTCCTGTGTGGATTCTCACGTGTCTTTTCACACACCAAATCTTGCCAAATCTTTCCCCATACTCAGAGAGGCTGAATGATTTATTGTGAGTATTATATACATCAGGTTCCAGAGAGTTAAAACCTGAAGGACGTTTACTGGTCTCCTTCCAAGAATCGCTAACAACACTATCTCCCGTATCTGGTTGTAAAAGTGGATGTGGATTTGAGTTCCTGGCTGGTTCTGGTCCTCCACAGTCCTCTCCATCAGCTTCTGTTTCCATGTGTTGAGTTTCTCTGCTGGCTGGAGGCTCTGCCTCTCTGTTCTCCTCAGTTTGACTCTGATGAAGCTGTGACGCCTTACGACCATCACATTTATGTCTTTTGAGCTGCCGAGGACAAGTGAATCTTTGGTCACAAACACTGCAGCTGTACTGCTTCTCCCCTGTGTGAGTTCTCATGTGTCTTTTCAGTTGTCCACTTTCAGTGAAAGCTTTACCACACACTGAGCAGCTGAAAGGCTTTTCCCCTGTGTGGATTCTCATGTGTGTCTGTAAATGTCCACTCCGTGCAAAAGACTTCTTACAGACCGAGCAGTTGAAAGGTTTCTCTCCTGTATGAGTTATCATGTGTCTCGTCAGGCTTCCCTTGGTTCCGAATCTTTTCTTACAATCAGAGCAACTAAATTGTTTCTCATCTGCACTACATCTTGACAGATTTTTTGAAGAGTTTAAACCTGACTGAGGTTCTGCCTCTCTGTTCTCCTCACTCTGACCCTGATGAAGCTGTGACGACCGTTGACATTTGTGTGTTTTGAACGGCGAATGCCAGGCAAATGTTTTGTGACATACACTGCAGCTAAAAGGCTTCTCTCCTGTGTGGATTCTCATGTGTGTCTGTAAATTTCCACTCCGTGTAAAAGATTTCTTACAGATGGAGCAGCTGAAAGCTTTTTCTCCTATGTGATTTATCATGTGATTCTTCAGACTTCCCTTGGTTCCAAATCTTTTACCACACTCCGAGCAGCTAAATGTTTTCTCATCAGCATTACATCTTGAACCATTCACACTGCAGTTAAATTGGTTCTCTCCCGTATGAGTTCTCATGTGTGTCTTCAGTTGTCCATTTTCAGTGAACGCTTTACCACACTCAGAGCAGCTGAAAGGCTTCTCTCCTGTGTGGATTCTCATGTGTTTTTTTAAACTTCCACTCTGTGTAAAACCTTTCTTACAGACTGAGCAGCTGAAAAGTTTCTCTCCTGTGTGAGTTATCATGTGTCTATTCAGGCTTCCCTTGTGGCCAAATCTCCTCCCACACTCAGAGCAGCTGAATGTTTTCTTACATCTTGAATCATGTTTCAGAGAGTTTAAAGCTGACTGAGGTTCTCTGGTCTCCTTCCAATCAGCACTGTCATCAGTCTCAGGTTCAGAAGAGTCTCCAGTCTGGTCTTCAGTCTCTGGTTGTAAAAGTGGATGTGAGTTCCTGGCTGGTTCTGGTCCTCCACAGTCCTCTCCATCAGCTTCTGTTTCCATGTGTTGAGTTTGTCTTTGATGAATCTGTGAGGACTGAGCTTCCTCTTCATCATCTTCAATCTTCACAAGGACAGGAGTGAATGGGAACTTGGTGATATCAGCCTCCTCCAGCCCTTGAAGCTGCTCTCCCTCCTGACTGCTCCACAGTTCCTCCTGTTCCTCTTTAATGTGTGGGGGGGGCTCTGGCTCCTGCTGGTCCCCACTGGAGCTACACTCCTGCTGCTCCTCTTCACCAACTATCTGTTCTATGTCTGAAATACCGAAATACAATTATTTATTTAATTTAATATTTATTTATTATTGTATATTTTGAACTTTTCAACAAAAACAAGTTCCTTCCTGAGACTATTTAGCACAGCACATTTGCTGCCTTTGGAGCTTAGCGCAGCCCAAGATGATTGTAAATGGTTTAAAGAAATGCAAACAAGCAAGAGCGTATTTTTCTCCCAGGGCTTGACATTAACTTTTTGAGGGACTTGTCCTTTGGACAAGTACATTTCACTTGTCCATGCACAAAAGTCATTTGTACGGGTAAAGATTTATAATTTTATAATTTTTTTTAATGTGTTTTGTTAATGCAGAATTCGAACAAACCGCGCAAAGCATCCAAACACTATCAACATTAATAAAGTTCAGTTGAAACAGTAGAAACAAACATGTCCCAACACTAGATTTCCCCTTCAACAAGAAAAAAGGATCTCCAGACTCCATAATACAAAGTAATACGTTGCATGCCGGTGTGCAGTGTATCACCAGAGGTAGTGCTGACAATTATCTAAAATAATTTTGTAGACATAACAATGGATTTTGCCACTAAATGTTGGTGTTAACTTTTTTTTTTTCTTCCAACAATTTCACTTTCTACCTGGCAGAGGCTGATTTACCAAGGGATCCTTTAAAGGGTGTAGCTCCTTTACGGTTGATTATTACCTTATATTTAATCTGGCAAGTCGCAGAGCTGAGGTTTTAAAATAACTGACGGACAAACGAGCAGTGGAGTAGTAACGCTATGGGGCAGAGAGCCAGCCACTAAATGAGTCAAATTAACTTCATGCTTCATCGTAAATTTCTCTTCCACTTGCCCTACAAAAAAATCCACTTGTCCTGGACAAGCGGACAAGCCTTAACGTCGAGCCCTGTCTCCTATCCCAGAATGCATCTGTGGTATAAACTACAGAAGTTACTCATCTGGCAATGGAAGACTATCTTGAACAGAACCTGTAGGAGCCAAATATGTTGGTTTGAGTATCCAGACGTTGGGTGACGCTGTGCCATTACCTGGGGACAAGGTTATAAAGGTAGGATCCAAACTGTTGTCGGCAGGCGCTTGGCCCAGTAGGGCAACGAGTTTTTGAAGAATTTGGCCATTTTCATGCTCCATGATAAAACAAATTAAAGGCACTGTTTTCCGCCTGGAGAGTCTTGAACGCTACACGGCAATGTTAACATCAGTGCAGCGTGTCAGCCAGGTCACGCTAGGTTATCATTCTCAACAGCTAACAGTATTAGACTGAGCTAGTTTCATATAACCTGCTTTGGAGCAGGTTAGGTGTGCAGCATAAGTCAGCATGGTGATGTACACAGGTAACAGGTTACCCACCCAGGGCTCTAGAGTGCGACCAAAATTTGTAATGGTGCGACTAAGATTTTTCCTAGGTTGCACCGGTGCACCTAACGTCCTCGCATCCACTGCCTCTCCACGAACGAAGCGATGTCATTTATATGGATATGGTTTAATGTTGCGTTATATGACCCATTCCTTCTGGAAAGCCGTGCCTGTGTTTGGATCTCTCCTCCGTGCCCCCCATTCACTCACACACCGGCCGGCTCACCTGCAACATGGAGAGACGTAGCGCCACCGGTCCACATGCTGACATTTGTCTACAGTTTTAATTGTTATTAACACAGCTGTATATTGTTAAGTATGAGAGGGAAACCTGTATTGGTACCAGTGTTTCCGCTGGTAAGTCTCGGTTATTGCGGCCGCCACGGCGAAAAACACATTAGAAGTTATTGAATGGAACTACGGTAACTTCAGTTCGTTGAATAATAGCGTGCGAGACGGAGCCTGCTGGACCTGGGCGAGAGATGTGACCCATGGCCACATTATCATAGTTCATAAGAATGCAGCGCAGTGACGATACAGACATTTCATCGCCTACACAAGACGTGTGTAACGCCGCTGACCCGCATTCGACCGTGCAGGACCCGTTCATAATGAGTCAGCCGTCACTCTGCGAGTAGCTTCAGTCCATCGTACTCCCCCTCTCTCCCTAGATGAGCTACTGGGTCTGTTATTGAAAACAAGTGAAGGAGCTTTCTCAGCGATATATAGTTTTTAAATATATCCCAGGCTATTTATTTCAGATAATTTACATGTGTTGCAGCTGTATATTTTCAAATTGGGAAGGAAACCCTGTCTTTGCATTTTATTTTAAATCACATCTGTTTTAATAAAAGAGCTTGTGAAAAGTGGCTTTGACTTAGAATTTTGATGCTTGGGAGTGTGGCAAGCTGGTTTAGCCGAGGCCAAAGGGGAAGAAGGCCAAATGACAGGTGTTGGCCATCTGAGGGGCATTTGACAGCAAGGGGGGGACCAGCTATAAGACTTTGAGTACAGTATAATTGTGCTTCAAATAGAAAATAAATAAAAAATGTACCAACTCCTTATTCTTGTTTGAAATAATTGACATAAATATGAATGTATATGGAGTGTGATAAAAAGGTGACCTTGAAATTGTGGCCTTAATGGCGACGCAAGGAAAAATTTGGGTGCACCTACATTTTGTGCTGGTGCACCTAAATAAAAAGTTAGGCGCAACAGTGCGACCAAGGCAAAAAGTTAGTCTGGAGCCCTGCCACCATCATAACCCCCCCAAAAAAACAAAACAGAGTCAAACCTGAATTTTTATCACTAACCCAAAATCCTGCTTCACAGTATCAGGCCTCAGATGTCCCAAAATAAAAACAAAAATGTCAGGTTATAAACACTATTTCAAATACAAAAACATTCATTAATTGCTAAAACTACACTTAGTAAGTTGTAAGTTGCAAAATAAAAGTTATGACGACTTCTGGAAGGAGGTTAGAGCCATGAACAGTTGTAAAATGTCTTTACCTTTTAAATATTTAGGGAGTCAGTGGCTCAGATGTAATCTGAGTTGTTTAATTGTATTGGGAGGAATAGTTTGGAGCATCTAAAATAACCCAATGCCGCCCTCTTCTGGCCAACATAGAACACTCCCCTACATGTACTTTTCAAAAAGATATCTTTTATACCTTCTTTTAAACTGCATTATACTTATACTTTGTTTGATTGAAGGGTAATACCGTCTTCTTGTGGCGTTTTTACAGAAAAAGCAACATGCAGAGACTAAATATGGCTTATAATGATGCCACGAGACTGCTTCTTACAATGTCTGGCTCCGGCCCTGAGCAGCAGAGAGGAAAGCGCTCCAGAGGGTCAGAAGAAGATCATTGGCTGCCCTCTCCCCTCACCTGGATGATCTTAACAGTCCCCGATGCCTCAAAAAAAAAAAAGCCCAGAGCAAACTACAAGATCCATCTCAACCGGGACACTCTCGGTTTGATGCTGCAGACGTTTCAGGACAGTTAAATCACAGACAAAGAGACTCAGAGTTTTTATCCCAAAAGGTTTTTAGGATGAATCGTGCAGTGTATGTCTTGTGTGTCTGTGTTTTTAGGTCTTTAACCTTCTTTTTATTAAATCCTACCTCTTTTATACATTCTATGGTGACTTTTAGACGCTCTTTTATATTTATTTATTCACCTATTTTTGCACTGTTGCTGATGTTTTGCACTGAAAGTACAGCATTCAATTTCATTGTACATTGACAATAAAAACTATTCTATTCAACAAAATATCCAAAATATCATCATCTTACCTCGATGGTTGAAACAGTGCGAGGACGTGTGGTCACTGGGGCTCGAGTCCATGTTAAAGGGCTTCCCGAAACTTTTCTCCGCAAACTGCCAAACTCTCTCTGAACGTGAAATCAAACGTCCGCCTGGCACCGTCCTCCTCGAGTTCTCTCCGGCCTGCGCTGGAGAAAAAAAAGATATGCAACTCACAACGAGGTGAAGAAACGTGAAGAAATGGAGCCTGTCCATCTCTCTGAGACTCTTCACACCGAATACAAATCTTTTGGCTTTCGCCGTGCAGGTTTTGTTTTTTCTGAAGCGGTTTTGAATTTCGGTGGTTTTCAGCGTTTGGAGACAAACAAAAAAATCTTGTTTATACACGTCTGACGACACATCACATGATCATTCTTGTAGTGTGCGATATGTTCTTCATGTTATGTCTGTCGGTGTCTGATGTATGGACTATTTGTATCATACAGTACAGGCCAAAAGTTTGGACACACCTTCTCATTCAATGTGTTTCCTTTTTATTTTCATGACTATTTACATTGTAGATTATCACTGAAGGCATCAAAACTATGAATGAACACAGATGGAATTATGTACTTAACAAAAAAGTAACTGAAAACATGTCTTATATTTTAGATTCCTCAAAGTAGCCACCCTTTGCTTTTTTATTAATAAGGGAAATACTTCCACTAATGAACCCTGACAAAGCACACCTGTGAAGGTAAAACCATTTCAGGTGACTACCTCATGAAGCTCATTGAGAGAACACCAAGGGTTTGCAGAGTTATCACAAAAAGCAAAGGGTGGCTACTTTGAAGAATCTAAAATATAAGACATGTTTTCAGTTATTTCACACTTTTTTGTTAAGTACATAATTCCATCTGTGTTCATTCATAGTTTTGATGCCTTCAGTGAGAATCTACAATGTAAATAGTCATGAAAATAAAGAAACACATTGAATGAGAAGGTGTGTCCAAACTTTTGGCCTGTACTGTACGTCTGACGTCCTGTCATGAAGTGCCTTGCGACTGTGCCGCAAACGCAACTGCCCCACGGGGACAATAAAGTTATCTACTACTACTACTACTACTACTACTACTACTACTACTACTGCTACTACTACTACTACTACTACTACTACTACTACTACTACTACACTACTACTACTACACACACTGGGCATGTGCGTGGTGGTGTAAACAGGAAGCAGATTGTCTGATGTTACTCTGCAGTTGATAATCATGGATGTAGAAGTTGAAAATACAGAAAATACTTTTGGAGAAAGACCAACAACGGTGAAAAGTGAGAGCAGGGATTTATTATCTTGGAGCGAGGACGAGGTGGAACTGTTACTGAAAGGTCTGGAAGCCTATCTTACGGATAAGACTGATGGACGTGCGTCCTCGTTTCCAAATGTCTCCGTTTGTGCCCGTCCAGACTATAACACAACCCCAGGTAGCAGTGATTCCAAATGTTAAAGTTTTAGGGGCTTGGAAACGCCGAATAAGTGTAGACGCGAAACGTAAACATAGCTAAAATATATTTGCTTGATGCAGCCTCACACCCCCATCCACCCCCAGGAGTTCACATCACATGACAAACCTGTTTTACACTTCGCTGACTTATTATTTTCACATTTAGATTTAGGCAACAGAACTGAGTGCTAAGAGCATCTACCTTAAAAGGAACACGCCGACTTATTGGGACTTTGTCTTATTCAGCGAATCCCCCAGAGTTAGATAAGTCCGTACATACTCTTCTCATCTCCGTGCACGTCCTAATTCTATCTGACGACCCCACCGCTAGCCTAGCTTAGCACAGATCCTGGAGGTAACCGGCTCCATCTAGCCTAGCTTAGCACAGATCCTGGAGGTAACCGGCTCCATCTAGCCTAGCTTAGCACAGATCCTGGAGGTAACCGGCTCCATCTAGCCTAGCTTAGCACAGATCCTGGAAGTAACCGGCTCCATCTAGCCTAGCTTAGCACAGATCCTGGAGGTAACCGGCTCCATCTAGCCTAGCTTAGCACAGATCCTGGACATAACCGGCTCCATCTAGCCTAGCTTAGCACAGATCCTGGACATAACCGGCTCCATCTAGCCTAGCTTAGCACAGATCCTGGACATAACCGACTACATCTAGCCTAGCTTAGCACAGATCCTGGACATAACCGGCTCCATCTAGCCTAGCTTAGCACAGATCCTGGACATAACCGGCTCCATCTAGCCTAGCTTAGCACAGATCCTGGACATAACGCCCATCCATTCTAGCTTAGCACAATCCTGGACAAACCGTCTCCATCTAGCCTAGCTTAGCACAGATCCTGGAGGTAACCGACTACATCTAGCCTAGCTTAGCACAGATCCTGGACATAACCGGCTCCATCTAGCCTAGCTTAGCACAGATCCTGGAGGTAACCGGCTCCATCTAGCCTAGCTTAGCACAGATCCTGGAAGTAACCGGCTCCATCTAGCCTAGCTTAGCACAGATCCTGGAGGTAACCGGCTCCATCTAGCCTAGCTTAGCACAGATCCTGGAGGTAACCGGCTCCATCTAGCCTAGCTTAGCACAGATCCTGGAGGTAACCGGCTCCATCTAGCCTAGCTTAGCACAGATCCTGGAAGTAACCGGCTCCATCTAGCCTAGCTTAGCACAGATCCTGGACATAACCGGCTCCATCTAGCCTAGCTTAGCACAGATCCTGGAAGTAACCGGCTCCATCTAGCCTAGCTTAGCACAGATCCTGGACATAACCGGCTCCATCTAGCCTAGCTTAGCACAGATCCTGGACATAACCGGCTCCATCTAGCCTAGCTTAGCACAGATCCTGGACATAACCGGCTCCATCTAGCCTAGCTTAGCACAGATCCTGGACATAACCGGCTCCATCTAGCCTAGCTTAGCACAGATCCTGGACATAACCGGCTCCATCTAGCCTAGCTTAGCACAGATCCTGGAAGTAACCGGCTCCATCTAGCCTAGCTTAGCACAGATCCTGGACATAACCGACTACATCTAGCCTAGCTTAGCACAGATCCTGGACATAACCGGCTCCATCTAGCCTAGCTTAGCAAAGCACAGATCCTGGACATAACCGGCTCAACGCTAGATCTAGCCTAGCTTAGCGCACAGATCCTGGACATAACCGGCTCCATCTAGCCTAGCTTAGCACAGATCCTGAGGTAACCGGCTCCATCTAGCCTAGCTTAGCACAGATCCTGGACATAACCGACTACATCTAGCCTAGCTTAGCACAGATCCTGGACATAACCGGCTCCATCTAGCCTAGCTTAGCACAGATCCTGGACATAACCGGCTCCATCTAGCCTAGCTTAGCACAGATCCTGGACATAACCGGCTCCATCTAGCCTAGCTTAGCACAGATCCTGGACATAACCGGCTCCATCTAGCCTAGCTTAGCACAGATCCTGGAGGTAACCGACTACATCTAGCCTAGCTTAGCACAGATCCTGGACATAACCGGCTCCATCTAGCCTAGCTTAGCACAGATCCTGGACATAACCGGCTCCATCTAGCCTAGCTTAGCACAGATCCTGGAGGTAACCGGCTCCATCTAGCCTAGCTTAGCACAGATCCTGGAGTTAACCGGCTCCATCTAGCCTAGCTTAGCACAGATCCTGGAGGTAACCGGCTCCATTTAGCCTAGCTTAGCACAGATCCTGGAAGTAACCGGCTCCATCTAGCCTACTGCTCCCAATAAGTGACAAAATAACGCCAACATGTTCCTATTTACATGTTGTGATTTGTAGAGTCACAGCGTGTACAAAAAACAACGTAACATGAGACACAGCCATCTTCTAACCGTATACATACTGGGAACTATATTCTCAGAAGGCGAAGCACTGCTACTTCTGCTACTTGGGCGGAGTGATTTGCACGCAGCACCCGAGAATCACTGTTGTTACTTGTTGCCCAAGTAGCAGTGCTTCGCCTTCTGAGAATTAGTTCCCAGTATGTACAGTATAGGGTTAGAAGATGGCTGTGTGTATGGACTTATCTAACTCTGGGGGATACGGTGAATAAGCTAAAGTCCCAATAAGTCGGCGTGTTCCTTTAATCACACGCCTGCTGACTGCTGAAACTCCATTATGGCGAGCCGTTTTAACATTTAATGCAACAACAATCCTAACAGTCATTACAGTTCAGATATCAGAAAATATATTCTCACTGGTCAGAATAGTAATAAAATATATCCACAACATTCTTACTAATCCACATTCTAGATATCTACTATTTGTACCGGGCAAAATGTATTTTAACTATTCATAACATTGTTGATTGATTGTAGAAATAATGTCATTGTGGATATCTGACATGTTCATGTTGAATTACAGATGTCTGCAATAAATACTGTATCCAGTGAACCAATACACTGGCCCACTGTTTACTGCTTACACTATTTATACTGTATACTGGCTATATTAGCCCATATGCACAACCCCTCCCTCCCTCCTTCCCCCAGCCTGGACTGAGCTCTAACTTAACACTTGAACAATGGCTGTAACCAGGGTTCAAAGTTAACCTTTTCGTCCACCAGCCAAATGGCTAGTGAATATTCACTTTTTATCAGCCACTTAATAGATTACCATTATTTTTTGGCTGGTTAATGAAGCAAATCTACTAGCCAATTGGATATTTTACCAGCATTTGACTGGTAAATGGTGCTAATTTTGAACCCTGGCTGTAACCCTATTACTTCAAACCTCTAATATTGACTGTTGATTTCTTAGCACCCCCAAGAAATTGCTGTGGTTGATTTATAAATAAATAAAAAAATCGTTAATGTGTAAATAGTATAATTTATATTTGGAAAATGAATAAATACATTAATAAAACAAACCGATCATTTTTAGGATAAAAAAAAAACACAGGTGATCGTATTCGGCCAAAGGGTGCAGCACCGCAGCACACATCGAACTTTTGACCTTACTTCCGCATTAACGTATTCACACAGAAGAAGAAGAAGAGCTCAATATTTGGAGCCGTTAGGATTAGAGAAGTGAGTCTAACGCTAGCAATGGATACATTTTTACTCCCTCAACGTCAAGGTGTGGAGACTTTATCAAAACCTGTAAACGAGACAAGCAAAATTCCCAATAAGTCGGCGTGTTCCTTTAAGTCAATCTCTCTCGTTCGCTCGTTTAGTAAACCGCGGCGGAGGCGGGTGGGCATCTGCGCGAGTGTGTGTCTAACGTTAGCCTATTTGTGTCAAGGGAAACTCAAAATTTCAGAGCATCCTCACTGAAACGTCCAGCAACCCCAAAGCACCAGCAAAAGAAAATCTCTGGCGCCGCCACTGCTTATGTCCATATTTAATGCCATCTTTTTTTTTTTTTTTTTTAAACTTAATCCTTGCACTGCTATAGTTTTTATATTACTATGTCTACATTATTCTCTTATATTGTCCATATGTAATGCTGGTCTCTAGACTTTATCCTTGCACTATTAGACTTATTTGCACTACCACCATGACACACACTCTCATAGAGCACCTTACCATGCAGACTGAAGCACAGGGTCAGGCCCTGCCCTGTCACTGCAGGCCTCTCATGCTTATACATCCCTGAGTACATTCATGTGTATTTTTTTTATTTAGTGTTTTATCTTTTATTGTCCATATTATTATTATTATATGTGGATTTGTCATTTTATCATCCTGTTTATGATTTATGTGTATGTTGTGTGTGATGTCTTTAAGCTACTGGGACGTTGGATTTCCCCTTGGGGATCAATAAAGTATCTATCTATCTATCTATCTATCTATCTATCTATCTATCTATCTGCCGTACTCTGTGGCAGCTTGTGAAGCAGAAGTAATCAAATAAAATGAATGAGTAACAAAGGTATAGCCTTACAAGTAAATCTATAAACCATTCAGCAACTATAAATAATACATTATCTAAAAAAAAAAAAAAATAGTCTCCTATTTATATTCATATCTAGCATTTATGTGAGTGAGTGAGGAAACACAGGTTTCTAACACAGCCAGTGTGTCTTGTTGTTCAACTGCTTAGTCAACAGCGCCACCCTGTGGTTAAATCTGGTATGTGCATCAGTAAAGGCAGTGCCAGGGAAGTGTGTGTGTTCTCCTGTCTGTTTTACACACACGGACTAGCACCTTTTAGTCTTCAAATTACAACAACTTGTGCAGCATTTGTGTTTCTCTGGAGCGACCCAGCAAACAGGCCCACATTGGGACTCTTCCACGGTAGAACTCCTAAGAGCCCGGCTCCGCTGTGTAGATTTGGGTTTATAGTAAACACATCGTCATTAACCACTGCCATTAGTCGAAGCTGAACGCGGGTATTCGTGTCGGACTCGGTGTGAAAAGGTTGAACCTTTAAAATCACCAACACTGGCGAATATTTAGCTTTTTCGTTTCGTTGTTGTTGTTCTTTTCGAGCCCGGTGTGAGCAGGCCTTTAGCAGGAGCTAGCTGCAGCTAACGGTCAGCTTAGCTAGCCTAGCACGGACACATTAGCAGAAATAAACGCGTTTCCGGTCAGAGGGAAGAAAACCAACCTGCGCTGCGTAGCTTTGGGTCAGGTTTTAAGACCACATCAGCCGTCTGGGATGTTTCTTTCTGCTTCGAAATCTTCTTTTTCTTCATCTTATTTGTGGTTTTTTGGAGGATTGCAACGTCATCTTCTGTACAGGAGAATCCTCGCAGCAGTTCCTCTCGCCCTTCAAAATAAAAGCTCCTGAATATAAATACGTTGATAGAATCTTTACATGCACACCAATATTCCACTATTATAATATTATTATTATTATTCTGAATATGACAATATTATTAATTTGATACAGGTCATTTAAACAGCATACTATACAGTAAAAACACTGCTTATTCTTTTATTTATTTATTTTTGATTATGCGTAACTGCTACCAGGGACGGACTGGGGCTAAAAAACAGCCCTGGACTTTCTCCTAAATAGGCCCATAATCCGGCCATTTGCCCGTGGCCGTCCACGACAGACACTAGCCAGGATGTCCCGATACTATGCCACAATACTGTAGCCTATCAGACAAGGTATTCACAGCAAGTAACATCTCAAAACCAATGATGATATATGGGGATGTGTTTATTAATAAAGCCTCAGTCTTCAAATAAAAACTAAAAATGTACAATGCCATTACATCTGCATTAAAAATAAAATACAATGAAATGTCACTGGCTACAGAAACCCCAAATTACACAAACTTGTAATTATAAAACAGTACAGAGTATTACTGACAACACCTTTGAGATAAAATAGGCTACTTGCTGTCCCTGAACATGGGGATTAGATATATTGTAGGCCTATACCAAAACTACACTAAGAGTGTTAGTTACTATATACTATAACTATTCCAATATAAATGTATATAACATGTGTTGCTTTGTGTTAAAGAATTAGCATTGAATAACCTATTTAATATTTTCTCAATGACATATTACACTTTTGATCAATTTTGTTTGTGAAGCTTTCACAAACAACCTTCAGGTCTTATTTGCCAGTTCCACAACAGTAAACCAAATATGAAAGACAAGGAAAAACTGCACTCTGATGGAAGACAGACAGAAAGTGCAAGCTAGGATTTTTAGGTTAAACTTTTGGTTACATTTGGTGAATTATTTCGCCCCCTTCCCTGTTTGTTAGCACGTTTAGAGTGGTACCAATGCATTCCTGATGTTTTCCTGTTTAATTTAATACCATAGTCTTCATCCTAGCAGCAAAAGTGAGCTCACTACAACCTCTCATATACAACCAAGTGAAATCGCGGTCAACCCGCGATTCATAACGCGTTTAATGTTTCAAATTAACCTAACAGAAATTATTAACTACGTTAAGTTTGACAGCACTAAATGGCACGATAATTTTCATAATCATGATGCACACTCATGTTGAGCTGACTATGCAATTCGCTAAGACAGGGATAAAGGCAGCCTACAATGTTTCCAGCTCCTGGCACTTACCAGTTTTGCTGATGTGTGTGAAATTAACTCACGTCTAATGATGTAGGCCGACTCTTCCTCTTCAGTTATATGTTTACACGTAGCATATAAGTGATTGTATTTGCGCCCCCTGCTTTTGGCTGTTAATATCGCTTTAATAGACTTTTTTTTTGTGTGCCGTTCTGGACTTTTCCAGAACGCACACATTGTCAGTCCGTCCCTGACTGCTACATTTGTCATCATAACGTCTAAACAATTGGAATTACACACATATTGCATATATAAATCAAAAGAATAAACAGTAAAAAAATACAAATACAAATGTATTAAATAAAATTATTAAAAAGAATTCTGTTTGAATTTTGGCAGGGTTAGGACTAGGGCTGCAGCTATCGATTATTTTAGTAATGGGTATTCTACCGATTATTCCATCGATTAATCGAGTAATCGGATAATAAATACTTAGAAAGAAATACTTAGTAAACAGCAATTTAAATTAATTTAAATAATCCTTTTTTTAGAAAAAGCAAAACATTTTATTGCCAAATTCCAAGACCCTTCAAAAAAACAACAACATTACAATAGTACATTTTTGGTGGCCCAAATGTTAATATTCCCCTTCTTGCCTCTGGCTCTTTGCACTGGATATGCAAAAGAGCTGTTCACTAACCAGAGGGTAAATGTGACTGTGCGAAGCTTACAGCAGGGCTATCCAACTACACTGTTCTGGGGGACACATTTTCAGAAGCCTAATACACAGTGATGAGAAACAATAAAGAATCCAGACATCACCGGCATGATGACGTCATTCACGTGCATATTACAGACCTGCCAACCTTGAAGACATTTTATGAGTACAACCCCCCCCGCGCGCACCAATCACCGACAGCCCACCGCTAATATACGCTCCACCATTGCACTCACCAATGAGAAAACTATGAGATACGTAACACCATACTACATAATATAATTTCACCAATCAAGATTTTTTAGTTACTCCATAACCATATACAAGTAGACCATAAATGTTATACAATTACTGCTATCACTCCTAACATTGAATTGAAAACAAACTGTTGTACAGGAGGCATAGCCCATGGAAACTTCTTCCACCTGAAAATACATTGTTTGGCTCATCACTACCTTCTAGATTACAATAAATTATTATTACTGTGTAGAGGAGTGGATGAATGGCTGTACGCGTAGTGAAACTACTATACAAATGTTTTCTTATATCCTGTCCAATATTTTGTGCCCATATATTTGTTAGTCTAACCAACAGGAGGCAGAAAGAGCTAAAAAATATGCCTAAGTACTTCTGTGTTAAAGAGGAGAGTCAGACCAGGTTAACATATAGCCTTCTTCTGATTACTGAAGGAAAATTAAGTAGTTTAAGTAATGATTTACTCATAAAGCAACTTTAAATAGGCCTAAAGCAACTACTAAAAAAGCAGAGATTGAAGCCTGACAGAAACACAATTATAGGCTAATAAATAACATGGGTCAGATATTTTCAGATATGCTTTTAAAAATTTGACATGGGTGACATTGCATTATGTCAGTTGCCATCACATCACATAAATAGCCTAACTATTACCTTTATCTGACGTTAATCAGCACCTGGCCTTTCTAAAACCTTTTAGTTTTCTAGCCATTCCACCACTTTTCTAACCCCCAACTAATGGGAAGGATGGCAGGTGTGATAGGCTAGCCTATTGACACCAGGTATGGGCAAGTTAATTCCAAAATGTAATACATTATTGATTACTAGTTACTGTCATTTGAGAGTAATTAGTTATATTACAATATTATTGTCTCTGAATTGTAATGCTACACTACTTTTGCGTTACTTTCACCAAAATAGAAGCAGAAGTATTCTTGGCAGGTAGCTTGTCTCATCTTTATCCACTTTAATACATCATAATTTATTCATATTATTTTGTATTATTAATCTGACGATGCAAAGTAACTAAAGCTATAAAATAAATAGTTAGTAAAACGTTCAATTGCCTACTTGACTCTGAATTGTGGTGGACTAGAAGTAGCCTAATAAGTAGGAGAAAATGAAAAATACCCAATTAAAATTGAATCAAAGTAGCCGACGGTAGGCTATAGTTACTTTCCACCGCTGATAAAATGTAATATTACGTGTAGCAACACTAAACATTAATTCTCGACATGTGTCAGTTGCTCGGTCACATTGCTGTCGCCACTGACAGGACCCAGACGTTGTCAGTTAGCGTCTGTTTCTGGCTCTGACCCCGGGGAACGGTGACGGGACAGCTCGCTTCAACCAAGGGGGGTAAGCTTCGCTTCTGAACGCGAACCTCCGATGGCGCCATTTTGTTGCTACAAAGGTATCACCTCTTGTTAGCATTCCACTGACCGCCATTTTTTTTTTACGTCACTTGACTGCGAATAACTTTACATCTGAAGAGTTTAAAGACTCTATTTGTCCGTTGTTTATTTCTAAAGAAACACGACAATGTATAAAAGGCTCCATTACCTTGTAGCTCACGTTATGGCTCCGTAGCAGACGCTTTTATAACAATAGGCTAACGATTGGGTCATAACCACGAGACTTACTGTCACACAGTAGAGGAATTACCGTATAGTACAGGAGAAGCTCACAGGCAGTTTCGACTTACGTTAGCTGTTTAGGTTTAATGACTAATGTTAACGAGCATGTTAGTGATCAGTAATTAGCCTGTGTCTATGTTATCTCCTTACATATACCTACGCTCTCCGTCTCTGTAAGATTGGGAATGATTGAGATTTCTCTCGGCACAGCTACCAGAAGACTTCACACTTTCAGACAGGTTGCTCACATCACATTTACGTTGTCTCTGTCAGTTGGAGGCTGCGCAGTAAAGGAAGAGATCACCGGAAAAGTGCTTCTAATAGCCTTCACTGGTCTCCATCCAGAGCAACGGGGTCTATTGGTCCATTTTATATATGTCAATGGCTTCAACGCAGCGTAAACAACTCCTGAAAATAATGTCCGTGTCGCAAATGTATCTCTGCAGTCATTTCAACCGCTGAATTGTAACGCGTTACTCCCATCACTGATGGACACTATGAATGCTTTTTTTCTTATCATCCTTTTATTTTTAATATCATTATATTACGGGGGGTGGGGAGTATTTGTTTATGGGACTGTGTTCGTTACCGGTTGCTCCTTGGTGACTTGATGTCGATGTCTGTCTCCACACGGTGCAGAACGCCTGATGAGGTTCTCAGGGTGCGAACTACGGGGGAGCTCGGCTCCCCTTAATAAGACATGGGCTCCCCTGAAAACGTGATTTGTGAAATTTTGGGGGGTCTCTAAAAATATTGACAATGTGTCATTTTGACGTGCAATTTCAGTTTTGTGTAATGTGATCATCGTGGATTATAATGTGTAAAACTGCAAAAATATAATTCATGCGTGATGGTGATTTAAACCCAATTCACTTCAATAAAGAAAACTGTACTATAGTATACATACTATATAGTATACTATACATGTTATTCTTGTTATGAGCATCAAGGCGTGGCGGCGCTGCGGTGCAAATCCAACTCATGTTTAGTAGGCTACATGTTAACTCAAAGATTCGTAGAAAAAATATAAACGTTGGAGGCCATTAATCGGTGCGCAAAGTCCTTGAAATCCATTCTGCAGTAAGCATCATATAGCCATGGCAAAAAGAAAACAAGGCAGTTTAATTAATTTTGGTTTAACTAAGAAACTGTGTAGCGATGACGTTAATACGACCAAATTCACCATTGCTGCAAGCCCTGTTAGCACACCCCCCACCCCCAAAAAAAAAAAAAAAAAAAAAAAAAAAATATAGGGGGGGGGGGGGGGAGGGGGGGCCCCCTCCCTCCCTTTTTTTTTTTTGGAAAATTAGAAGGCGCCCCCCAAAGGGCCGAAAAGCCCCGCATACATGGCTGTTGGTTAAGGATGGAAGCTTAGGGGCGTCGCTATGGTCTAATTGAACGGAGGAATTCTGGTATTCTTCTTATTGTTTATATATTTGTGGGTGGCTGTTTGCCCTATCTATTCCTGTCGATAAAGTATGATAGGGTAAATCCTGTATAGTGCATACACTTGTAGCTGTTATGTATCTTTGTAAGTCATTGTAAGTTGCAAGCGCCAACCCCCAACGTGGAAAAAAAGTGGGCTCCCCCGAAGGCCACGGTATAGTTCGAACACTGGAGGTTCTACATACTGTCTATGTGAGGTGAGGTAGCCTGGACATGTGGAGGAAAGGCCATCTCTCCCGTTAAGAAATCGTTCCGAACCTTTTTTTGAGGCGGTTCAGCCATGGCATGCCAGCCTACAGTTATCCTGACAGCCTGGCTTGCTGAGGAACTTAATTGAATTAAGTGCAGGAAGCATTTGGCTAGGAGAGGCAGGTGGGCGGAGGATTAAAATGCAGCGCTCTGATTGGCCGAAAGCTTTTCACTCCACTCCTCAGCGGCAGAATCAACGTCATAGATGTAGATTGCATAGAAACTGAAACCGGAGAAACGCGAGATGCAACAAAATGCGTACCTAAAGAGCAGTGAATCGTAGCGCGCGCATAGTGATGGTTCGACTAACTTTCCCCTAGGGTCCTTTGCACCATGATCTCGAAGCCCCCCAGAAGCTTTTTAACCTGGGGCGAACGTGGAGCGTGAAGCGTTATATCGCTGAATATCTTAGCGCAGAGGCTAATGGATCGGAAGTGTCTTCTTAACATTACCCTACTAATAATGCCCGAAATGATACCAAAGCGTTTTACAGTAGTACAAATAGGTTATGCTCTCATAAAACAATGGATTGAAAAGTTTGTAAGTACACCAGAAGTTTATGTAAAATAACACTTGCCTGCTGGCTTCTGCTCTTGCTGCTGCTGCTGCTGCTGCTGCTGTTACTACCGGGCAGTAAGAGTGCTTTACTCACAAATTACAAAACCGAAAGAGATGCAACAAAAATATGTATTAATTTAATGATTAAATAAGGTAATGTCTCCAAACTTACCTCAATTATTACTTGTCTCCTGCTAGTTATACTACAGCACTTACTTTAAAAAATAAGTTAAATTAATAAATATTTTTGTTGCATCTCTTTTCGGTGTTGTAATTTGTAGACGGCCCTAAGCACTCGTCTCACAGCAGCAACAACAACAGCAGAGAGCAGAAGCCAGCAGGCAAGTGTTATTTACATAACCTTCTGGTGTACTTACAAACTTTACAATCCATCGTTTTATGAGTGCATAACCTATATGTACTAGTGTAGACCTTTGGTCACTTTCGGCATTATTAGTGGGGTAATGTTAAGAGACACTTCGGATCCATTAGCCTCTGCGCTAAGCTATTCAGCGGCTAACGCTACTCTACGCTAACTCTCCCAATGTTAGACCCAGGTGAAAAAAGCTTCTGGGAGGGTGTTTGGCTCGAGATCATGGTGCAAAGGACCCTAGGGTGAAATTACTCCGAACCATCACTTTAAGGGTCAAAATGCGTGCAGAGTACGCAAAATGCGTACATGTTGGCAGGTCTGATATTAAGTAGCCATGCTGGGGGAGGAGCCGGTTTGTCTCCGGCAGCAGCTAAGTTTGCAAAGATTAGAAGCAAACTAGTAAACAGTTAGACTACAAACCGACAGCTTTTATTTTAGCTTGTTGGTAAAACACGGCTATTAGCAGAGTAGCATGCTGTAGCAGCAGCCGTTAGCTACCTTGTGTCGGATTGGCTCCGTGGAATGGATGAGCACACTGGAGGTTTGTTACAGAGGTGATGTAGCAGCATGTTTGCAGCTTAAAATGATCCCAAACTTTCTGTCGTTTTCTCTCGCCTGTCTCTCCCTTTTAGACCCTCGCTATTTTCGTCTTCCTTCATTTGTAATCTGGGCCGTCAGTCTTGTGTCCACAGAAGCGCCAACCTCTTGTGCGCTAGTAATAATCCTCCGTGCGGAAACACAGTGAGCCGTACAACCTTAATTACATTGATTTAACGAAGCTTTGAGGCAAAGAATTTTCCTTCGAGGATTTTTTGTAATCGAATTATTCGAGGAACCGTTTCAGCCCTACTTCTAATACAGCGTTTTGGGCGGTGTCAGTTGGACACATTCACACCCACAGTTACCTCATGTTCGTTACGACCTGAACTGGTGATATTTTTACTTCCAACAGTCCTCTCATCTTCCTTTCCTTAAGTACACCTAGGTTGTTGTGACCCAGACAATAACTACTAACGGACATGCTAGTCAACAGATGGTTTACTTCAAATGATTTCACTTTATTTCATCCTGGTGGGTACTCAGCATGTCCTGGTGTACCACACCGATCATATCAAACAATTGTATTTCTTTACTGTATTAGCTTTACCTAATTAATGGCATAGGAGACACTATACATGTCAAAAGACCGTAATAATTTTGGTGTCACTGATCATATTACCTTGGAACATAGCAATGCACAAGTGAGTTTTTATAGTTTTATACAGATCATAATATGTCCATCTCAGCTTTGCTTCAAAGAGAAAACTCCTCCGCTCCCTGACAGGAAACACCTTGCTAGGCTAACTTCCCTATGCTACCTCCCTCACATCTCCCTTGTTTAAACTAAAGATAGCTTTCAACCTGCACTTCCTGTCTCCCTGACAGAGAGAGAAAAGTCTCCTCTCAGAGACTGCTGGGCCTAAATTGTGCTTAAACATGATACACAAAATTAAAGCATGACCCCAATGAGTATTGAATAAACTCCCATATTGATACATGATTAATAGTGAATCTTGCTAAACATACGTTACTTAGAAAGAAGTGAATATATGTGTGGGCCCTATAAAATATCGGATGGTTACATTTGTCTGTTTTCTTGATTATATGACAGACATTACAAAACAATATCTAATAAAATATTTAAAATAAGAGTGTACTTTTTCCTACCACACAATATAATGTCTTCTATCTAGATGTTGATACATAAAGATTTTTGTTTGATACTTAAGAAGTTTTGCTTGGACTCTTAAAGGCACAAACATTATTCCATGTCACCAGTCTCAGGTTCAGAAGAGTCTCCAGTCTGGTCTTCAGTCTCTGGTTGTAAAAGTGAATGTGGATGTGAGTTCCTGGCTGGTTCTGGTCCTCCACAGTCCTCTCCTTAAAGAGCAGCTAAAAAGGTTTTTCTCCTGTGTGGATTCTCATGTGTTTTTGTAAATTTCCACTCTGTGTAAAAGATGTCTTACAGACTGAGCAGCTAAAAGGCTTCTCTCCTGTGTGAGTTCTCATGTGTTTCTTCAGGTGTCCACTTTCGGTGAAAGTTTTATCACACTCAGAGCAGCAGAAAGGTTTTTCTCCTGTGTGAGTTCTCATGTGCATCTTTAAAGCTCCACTGTGTGTAAATAATTTCTTACAGACTGAGCAGCTGAAAGGTTTTTCTCCAGAATGAGTCATCATGTGGTTCTTCAGGTGTCCACTTTCAGTAAAAGCTTTTCCACACTCAGAGCAGCTGAAAGGTTTTTCTCCTGTGTGGATTCTAATGTGTGACTGTAAATCTCCACTCTGTGTAAAAGATTTCGTACAGACTGAGCAACTGAAAGGCTTTTCTCCTGTGTGAGTTCTCATGTGTGACCGTAAATGTTCACTCTGTGTAAAAGATTTATTACAAACTGAGCAGCTGAAAGGTTTTTCTCCTGTGTGACTTTTAATGTGTCTCCTTAGATGTGACTTGCGGCCAAATCTTCTCCCACACTCAGAGCAGCTGAATGTTTTCTTACATCTTGAATCATGTTTCAGAGAGTTTGAAGCTGACTGAGGTTCTCTGGTCTCCTTCCAATCAGCACTGTCATCATTCTCAGGTTCAGAAGAGTCTTCAGTCTGGTCTTCAGTCTCTGGTTGTAAAAGTGGATGTGAGTTCCTGGGTGGTTCTGGTCCTCCACAGTCCTCTCCATCATCTTCTGTTTCCATGTGTTGAGTTTGTCTCTGATGAAGCTGTGAGGACTGAGCTTCCTCTTCATCATCTTCACTCTTCACAGGGACAGGAGTGAATGGGAACTTGGTGAAATCAGCCTCCTCCAGCCCTTGAAGCTGCTCTCCCTCCTGACTGCTCCACAGTTCCTCCTGTTCCTCTTTAATGTGTGGGGGGGGCTCTGGCTCCTGCTGGTCCACACTGAAGCTACACTCCTGCTGCTCCTCTTCACCAACAATCACTTCCAGAACATCTTGAGGTAAAGCTGAAACACAGTGTGAATAATTGTACAATTTAACATCTACAATTCCATTAGACATGGCAAATTCCTAAACTGAAAATTATTCAGCAACAATTTTAAGAAAACGGTTCTTCAAATTTAAGGATATGTTGATTTTGTTTGTCTTCATTGACCGTAGACTTAATATATCTGGGTTTTTGTTAGTAGTTAACAAGCTTCTGTTGTTAGTCCGAAGGAAGCGTAGCTCTAAGATGAAGCGCACGGTTCACCACAAACCTGTTGAAGTTTCTAAAGGCTGCTTTAGGCTGCATTCACACGTCCTGCATTGCTGCTTCGGAGTAGATTCAACACCAGGGCCGGTTCTAGCCTGCTATATTAGTAGGGCTGAACCATTAATTGCATTTGCAGTAATATCGCAATGTGTTAAAACGCGATTTCCTAATCGCAAAGGCTGCGATTTGGTCACATGACTCGTGAGAGCAAATCAGTCTGAACTCCGCAGAGAAAGCATCAATTTGGCATGCTAACGCTAGGCCGTACCTTGAGCTGATTTCTGTCATTCAAACAACTCCGAGTGGTAATTTCAAACTTTTACAGCCATTTTAATAAAATGAAGGGTTTTGTACGGTGGCCGGGAAGTGCAATGCAACATTACAAAGAATGAAACACTTTTACATTTTGGAAAACAAATTTACATTTTGGAAAACAAATTTACATTTTGGAAAACAAATTTACATTTTGGAAAACAAAATAACATTTTGGAAAACAAATTAACATTTTGGAAAACAAAATAACATTTTAGAAAACAAATTTACATTTTGGAAAACAAATTTACATTTTAGAAAACAAATTTACATTTTAGAAAACAAAATAACATTTTAGAAAACAAATTTACATTTTGGAAAAAAAAATAAAATTTAAAAAAAAAAATTAATTGTAAGAAAACAAAATAACATTTTCGTAAACAAATTTACATTTTAGAAAACAAATTTACATTTTGGAAAACAAAATAACATTTTAGAAAACAAATTTACATTTTCGAAACAAATTTACATTTTAGAAAACAAATTAACAAGATGCAAAACACTTTTACCAGCGTCGGAACAATTTTACAAATGACAGATTCTTCACGGAAAGGGAATGTACCACATACCGGAAGTGATGAGGTGTTGTTGGTGAGCGCGGCAATTTGTGTTGTTGTGAGTGAGTATATGGCGTGAATGAAGTTTGTGGTGACTTTACGTGTGGTCGGTGTTTGGAGTTTTTATATGACGCGGACCTGACGGAAACACAGGGAACGTATCGACAGCCGCGGCCGGATCGGGCTACAGGGGGGCAGCTGAGTCCGTCTGCAGCTGCAGGACCTGGAGCTCACTGCCCATTCCTGGGAGCCAAAACCGACACCACGCAGCTGGAGACCCAGGCGGCGATTGCTGGGCCCGCTGGAGGGAAGGGAAGCCCGGGAGAATCAGATCCAGGACTGAACGGGGCGGACTGTCACAGCCTGCTGAAGTTTAAATCACAGGTTTCCTAAAGGGAGTCTGGCGGGACTCGGACTGTGTGATCGACGAAACACCGACTTTAAAGTCTCGTTAAATAAAAAACATGCAGAAATAAATGAATCATTAGTGGGGGAGTGAGCCTGGACATTTCAGTCTGTTTAAACTTCACTTTGAAGCAGAACCTCTTAGTTCAGAAGGGTGAAGTTTCCGTTTGTACTCATATCTGTGAACTGATTATAATAAATATTCTTTGTATTAACACATTAATTAGTCTCTTTGTCTTTTGTTTAAAAAACTAGAACATCGCATGAGATTTTGACGATTTATAGTGATTTTATTTCCGTTAGACCTTTGCCTACATTGACGCTGATGCATTAAAGACGGCCCATAGACAGTATATAAGGCAGTGCCTCCCCTGTTCCAAGATGGCGGCTCTATTGACGCATTCGATCCATAACGCGTAACTGTCGAAGACCGACATGTATACAAAACCTCATCACTTCCGGTATGTGGTACATTCCCTTTCCGTGAAGAATCTGTCATTTGTAAATTTGTTTCGGGACTGGTAAAAGTGTTTTGCATCTTGTTAATTTGTTTTCGAAAATGTAAATTTGTTTTCTAAAATGTTATTTTGTTTTCCAAAATGTAAATTTGTTTTCTAAAATGTAAATTTGTTTTCGAAAATGTTATTTTGTTTTCGAAAATGTAAATTTGTTTTCTAAAATGTTATTTTGTTTTCCAAAATGTAAATTTGTTTTCTAAAATGTTATTTTGTTTTCCAAAATGTAAATTTGTTTTCTAAAATGTAAATTTGTTTTCTAAAATGTTATTTTGTTTTCCAAAATGTTATTTTGTTTTCCAAAATGTAAAAGTGTTTCATTCTTTGTAATGTTGCATTGCACTTCCCGGCCACCGTAGTTTTGTTCAGGTTCGAGTCAATACATGCAGTTAATGGATACAGGCACGGAAAACTGAAGGCTCTGTTGGCAACGATTAGCTCTGATTAGCGGCTAGCTTCAGTTAGCAGTTAGCTCCGTTATAAAGATATGGAGCGGAGGAGCTGCCACTGAGAGGGGTAACAACCACACTCTGATAAATGACGTTCGGGGAGCTTTCACAGCAGCGTGGCCGCGTTGTTTCAACGGTTTTATTAGTACAGTTAATCCCACGGCAAAAACTCCAGCAACTAACATAACGATAACCTCTCTGAGCAAGAGCAACGTTGACGGTGTCATGCACGCAACTTCACAAGGGGGAGGGGCTGGAGGCAGCTATATATATATATATATATATATATATATATATATATATATATATATATTATATATTATTATTTATTTATTTATTTTTTATTTTTGTGTAATATTTGTACTGGGCAGTACTTGAAGTTAGGCATTTGTTCAATAAGGCCATAAGGACATGGTTGTGTGCAAACAGAACAGAGCCATTTGTTTATTTTTATGATTTCATCTTGCTTGTATGCTGCACAGTTTACATTACAGCAGAGGTGTACAACTGAATGTTGACTCAGAGTTCAATGTTCCTACACTAGTTCAATTAGTATTTTGTATATGTCTTTGAATTGTTTTTACTTGAATACTTACATTTTAAAGAAAATAAATAAGAGCTGTTTTCATTCAACATTGTGCCCATTATTATCATCAGAGATTAAGTAACTCGGACTTTTAAAAAAACACATTTTTCAAAATCGCCAAAAATATCGAGATGTTATTTTTTGTCCATATCGCCCACCCCTAATGAATGGACAGATTGGATAACATGGGGGCCGAAAGGAAAACAGCGCCGCCTCATGGTGCTTCACGGCTATTCATGACGCAAAGGAACAGGAGCACTTCATATTCAACAAGAATGTCATCAGCTGGCCAACATTTACTACCTTACATGTGCTTATACTGTATACAAGGACAGTGAGACGACTACGTTTACATGCACACTTATATTACACTATAATTCTGAATATGACAATATTATACATTTGATACACGTATACACACATAACTTCTATATACATGTATACACACATAGCTTCTATATACATGTATACACACACAGCTTCTATATACATGTATACACTCATAGCTTCTATATACATGTATACACACACAGCTTCTATATACATGTATACACACACAGCTTCTATATACATGTATACACACACAGCTTCTATATACATGTATACACACACAGCTTCTATATACATGTATACACTCATAGCTTCTATATACATGTATACACTCATAGCTTCTATATACATGTATACACACATAGCTTCTATATCCATGTATACACACACAGCTTCTATATACATGTATACACACATAGCTTCTATATACATGTATACACCCACACAGCTTCTATATACATGTATATACACATAGCTTCTATATACATGTATACACACATAGCTTCTATATACATGTATACACACATAACTTCTATATACATGTATACACACATAGCTTCTATATACATGTATACACACACAGCTTCTATATACATGTATACACCCACACAGCTTCTATATACATGTATATACACATAGCTTCTATATCCATGTATAGACACATAGCTTGTATATATATTTCAGATGTAAACGTGTCCCACCTGTCCCCTGGTCCGCTGACAGCTTCCTCTCAGACTTCATGTTAAAGTTCCTCGCGGCTCTGCTCCTCTTCTCCCCGACCTGTTTCAGGAAATACAACAACACGTTAGCTTAGCAGGAGCTAGCTGCTAGCGGCTAACCTTAGCTTTAGCACCGACTCCCTGCGACATTAAAATAGAAAACAAACCTGCTCGGTGTAGCTTCGTTTCAGCTTTTAAAACCACATCCAGCAGTTTGGGACCTTTCTTTGTTCTTAAGAAACTAAACACTGACGCCTTTTGCTCCGCCGTCTTTACCACGATGTGACACACAAACAGTAAACGTTAGTTCCGGGGACGGACGGTATTACGGGTCGTACCAACAACTTCCGGTCAGATGTTTGTTTACTAACCGAGGGTTTCTTCTGTTGCCTAGACTCAGGTTTGACTATAAAATAAAGAAACACGGGCGTCCAATGCCGGTACTGACACTCGCTTTATTCAACCACAACACAGGCAATACAACACTGTATCCACTTCCGCTTTTCCCCTTCACAATAAAAGCTTTATGGTTTACTGTAACTTCCTCTTAACCCTCCTGTTGTCCTCGGGTCAAATTTGACCCGTTTTCAAAGTTTCTCTATCAGAAATATAGGTTACTTAAAACCAAATTGTCTAAAAATTACATGGATGGTTCCATACAACGCTTTTTGCAACTAAAATGAAGGATTGGATTATTACTCTCATTGAATTGTGGGGTTTTTATTCAACTTTATAGCATTTGAAAAGAAATTAAAATGGTTTCAAAACAGTTTCCTGATTAAATGTTGACATATACCAGTCTGTGATCCACTCCACATCCTCTGATTTTAATTGTTAGTCAAATTAATTAATAATTTGTGTTTTTTTAACTCAGAAAGTAGGTATAAGTTAATACTAATGATGTTTATTGACCACGAATTCCAGAAATTAGTGTAACACTAGTGATAATAGGTTGGAATGAAGTTGGCTAAGAAGATGTAACACAGAATGGGGAGATAATGTATATTTTACAGACAAAACAAAAGGAGGACAACACAAGGGTTAACCTTCAACTGAATTAAAATACCTTACACTTAAACAAATAATGTTACAGCTGTAACGCTGCTAGAATCAGATATCTAGTTAAAATATCATTAACAGAATAAAGACATGAACATATTATTTCATTTAGGAAATGATGGAATAGTAACTTGATCCATTGATTGATTTTGACGGTGTTTTCTGCTACAGGGTTGTGTGGTTGCATATTGAGAAACGGCAGATTGACAACACTTTGATAATTGTAATTAAATATGTAAAAGCAAAGATCCTCTAAACCAGGTGTCGATTTGACGCATTTTCAAAGTGTCTACATCAGAAATTTGGGTTTCTTTTCAAGAAAATTTTCCCAAAAATAACACAGATGGTTCCATAAAATGCTCTTTGCAAGTAAAGTTAAGGATCAGGAATTTTGGTTGTTATATTAAAATCTTTTAAAGCATTTAGAAAAAAATGAAATAGTTTTAAAACCATATCGTGACTAAACTTTGACAGTCTGTGATTATCCACTAAATTGTAACTATTTGTCAAAATAATTCATAATTTCAGCTTTTTTTAACTCAAAAATTAGTTATAATTTCATATAATTGAGGTTTATTGATTATGAATTCCAAAAATAAGTGTAAAACTAATAGTAATAAGTTGATGTTAGTGGTGAATCCGGTGGGAGTGGAAAAAAAGTGTCTAAAAAAGGGTTCATTTTTTTGTTTTTACCTGGGAGGACAAGTTCCATGAGCGACGGGAAGCCAACACAAGGGTTAAATAGTAAAATATAACAATCAAGATAAATAAACACGATGAGGTGGCACTATATACATATTGTTATTGCACTTCCAGTTTGGGGGTTTATTGCACACAAGACTTTATAGAGGATTCCAACTTCTCCCGTTGGAATCAACACATTCAGGACGTCCCGCTAGTCTCCTGAAGAGGCGTGGCCGTGGCGGAGCCCAAAGGACACAGAGACAGGAAATTACTCTGGGTTGGGGCGTCTCGGGTTGTAAACCGTCTCTGGTAAAAAGTAAAAAGTCGCACAATCATCACAGCTGCATTCTGGGATAGAAGAAATAACCTTCTGGGTTGTTTGCATTTGGCTCTGCTAAATAGTCTCAGGAAGGAACTTGTTTTGGCGGAACATTTGCACCCCACAAAAGAAAACGCCACATACAATATCAAATGAAGGTAACTGTTGACACAACACAGTAACGTGAGCTATTTAAATTAGCTGATACATGGTTAAACCTCATTGGCTCTTTACCTAACTCCACAGAGAGCCAGCTGCTGAATGAGTCAAATTAACTTCATGCTTCATCCACACAAAGCACGTTGCCATCGCCCTGAGTGACCGCTTCATTCAGCTCGTTTTCTGTGAACAATGTGGCGAGGGGGGAACGTTAAGGCGGAGTTAGCAAGCTAACGTTAGCCAACTAACACCACCTGGCTGGCTGGTTCCGCTGTGCTTTTATGCTGCATCGGTTACAGAGAATGAGCTGAACAGCGGGCTGGGTCTAACGTTAGCGGTCCACTGATGTACTCAGGCATGCAGAGGTCACGGGTATAAAAGGTGAGAAGGATGCGGCGGACCCCTAACTATCTAGGCCCTAGATGGTCAGGGGGATCTGGGGGTATGCTCCCCCGGAAGAAAAGTTTGTACATTTTAAAGTTTAACGCATCAATCTGGTGAACTTTGAGAGCCAAATAAAGAGGCTAGATCTATGTAGAATCTGTGCTCTTGTAAACAATGTTGTGTTCTTGTAAGCGATTTAACCATAAACACATTTTTTGTATAGTATACATTTGAGTCATCAAAAGGATAAGTTTTGCACACTAAATTTGGATATTTCATTTTATAAATACTTATTATATATACAGTAGAGCATCCAAAACGTTAGCAAGAGTTTGCATGCCTGCCCACTGCTGCTAGGTGTAACATTAGCGATCCGCTGATGCCGCTGGGTTAGCAGTCCCCTGACCCACTACTGCTGGGTCTAATGTTAGCAGTCCGCTGACCCACTACTGCTAGGTCTAATGTTAGCGATCCGCTGACCCACTACTGCTGGGTCTAATGTTAGCGATCCCCTGACCCACTACTGCTGGGTCTAATGTTAGCGGTCCCCTGACCCACTACTGCTGGGTCTAATGTTAGCAGTCCGCTGACCCACTACTGCTAGGTCTAATGTTAGCGGTCCGCTGACCCACTACTGCTGGGTCTAATGTTAGCGATCCCCTGACCCACTACTGCTGGGTCTAATGTTAACGGTCCCCTGACCCACTACTGCTGGGTCTAATGTTAGCGGTCCGCTGACCCATCCCCTGACCCACTACTGCTGGGTCTAATGTTAGCAGTCCGCTGACCTACTACTGCTGGGTCTAATGTTAGCAGTCCGCTGACCCACTACTGCTGGGTCTAATGTTAGCGGTCCGCTGACCCATCCCCAACACTACTGCTGACCCACTACTGCTGGGTCTAATGTTAGCGGTCCCCTGACCCACTACTGCTGGGTCTAATGTTAGCGGTCCGCTGACCCACTACTGCTGGGTCTAATGTTAGCAGTCCGCTGACCTCTACTACCGTTGACCCATCTCCTTACCCCCCCACTACTGCTGGGTCTAACGTTAGCGGTCCCCTGACCCACTACTGCTGGGTCTAACGTTAAGGGTCCGCTGACCCACTACTGCTGGGTCTAACGTTAGCGGTCCCCTGACCCACTACTGCTGGGTCTAATGTTAGCGATCCCCTGACCCACTACTGCTGGGTCTAATGTTAGCAGTCCGCTGACCCACTACTGCTGGGTCTAATGTTAGCGGTCCGCTGACCCACTACTGCTGGGTCTAATGTTAGCGGTCCGCTGACCCATCCCCTGACCCACTACTGCTGGGTCTAATGTTAGCAGTCCGCTGACCTACTACTGCTGGGTCTAATGTTAGCGGTCCGCTGACCCACTACTGCTGGGTCTAATGTTAGCAGTCCGCTGACCTACTACTGCTGGGTCTAATGTTAGCGGTCCGCTGACCCACTACTGCTGGGTCTAATGTTAGCAGTCCGCTGACCTACTACTGCTGGGTCTAATGTTAGCAGTCCGCTGACCTACTACTGCTGGGTCTAATGTTAGCGGTCCGCTGACCTACTACTGCTGGGTCTAATGTTAGCGGTCCGCTGACCCATCCCCTGACCCACTACTGCTGACCCACTACTGCTGGGTCTAACGTTAGCGGTCCCCTGACCCACTACTGCTGGGTCTAACGTTAGCGGTCCCCTGACCCACTACTGCTGGGTCTAACGTTAAGGGTCCGCTGACCCACTACTGCTGGGTCTAATGTTAGCGGTCCCCTGACCCACTACTCCTGGGTCTAACGTTAAGGGTCCGCTGACCCACTACTGCTGGGTCTAACGTTAGCGATCCCCTGACCCACTACTGCTGGGTCTAACGTTAGCGATCCCCTGACCCACTACTGCTGGGTCTAACGTTAGCGGTCCCCTGACCCACTACTGCTGGGTCCAACGTTAAGGGTCCGCTGACCCACTACTGCTGGGTCTAACGTTAGCGGTCCCCTGACCCACTACTGCTGGGTCTAACGTTAGCGATCCCCTGACCCACTACTGCTGGGTCTAACGTTAAGGGTCCGCTGACCCACTACTGCTGGGTCTAACGTTAGCGATCCCCTGACCCACTACTGTTGGGTCTAACGTTAGCGATCCCCTGACCCACTACTGCTGGGTCTAACGTTAAGGGTCCGCTGACCCACTACTGCTGGGTCTAACGTTAGCGATCCCCTGACCCACTACTGTTGGGTCTAACGTTAGCGATCCCCTGACCCACTGCTGCTGGGTCTAACGTTAAGGGTCCGCTGACCCACTGCTGCTGGGTCTAACTAATCCTCCACATTCCCTCCGAGAACGTCTCCTGAGCTCGCCTCCCAGCGAGCTTCGACACTTTACGGCCCCACTGATGCGTATTGTCACCGTGTCAACTAACAACAATCGCCATTTTGTTGTGTACCCATCAAATGACCACAGCAAACAGTCCAATAGACCTTTTTCACAGCAGACATGTTGACATGTCATAGTAGGAAAAGCACAGGTGTATTCAAAACCATTACTGATGGCTGCATTCCACTTAGGAGAGGTCCTGGTATTGTGCATGCTGACTCACTGAAATATCTTACTGGGACACTTGATGGAATTGAGCCATCGTTAAGGTTATCAATTTCAGCTGTGCTTTTCCTACTATGTCAAAATGTCTGCTGTGAAAAAGGTCCACGGCCTTTCTATCCATTTTGTTTCTATGCGAGGACACCGTGAAGACTCCAGAGACTGTTGATATTCACTCCATGCAGATTTATTTGATAAATTTTAACAAAAACAAACCGGGCTGCCTCAGACACTGACCACCGGTGATAGTCGAATAGACAACTAAATCTAAGTTTCATAGGACTCTCTTCTTATACAGCGTTTTGGGCGGTGTCAGTTGGACACATTCAGTACCTCATGTTTGTTACATCTTTAGATGGACCTGAACTGGTGATATTTTTACTTCTAACAGTCCTCATCTTCCTTTTCTTAAGTACACCTAGGTCGTTGTGACCCAGACAATAACTACTAACGTACATGCTAGTCAACAGATGGTTTACTTCAAATGATTTCACTTTATTTCATCCTGGAGGGTACTCAGCATGTCCTGGTGTACCATACCGGTCATATCAAACCATTATATTTCTTTACTTTATTTGCTTTACCATGGCCTAATTAGTGCCATAGGAGACACTATACGTGTCAAAAGACCTTAATAATTGTTTCTATGTCACCAGTCTCAGGTTCAGAAGAGTCTCCAGTCTGGTCTTCAGTCTCTGGTTGTAAAAGTGGATGTGGATGCGAGTTCCTGGCTGGTTCTGGTCCTCCACAGTCCTCTCCATCAACTTCTGTTTCCATCGGACCAACACATTTATGTGTTTTGACATCAGAAGGCAAGGCAAATCTTTTGTTACAAACACTGCAGCTGAATCTTTTCTCTCCTGCATGAATTGCCATGTGTGCCCATAAACCTCCTCTGTTTAGAAAAAAATTTTAAAAAAAAAAAAAAAAAAAAATTTTTTTTTTTTTTTTTTTTTTTTTTTTTTATCCCTAAATTTTTTTTTTTTTTTTATATTTTTTTTAAAATATAACCCTCAAATTTGTTTTTTTGTTGTGTGTTTCTCATGTGTTTCTGTAAACTTCCACTCTGTGTGAAAGATTTCTTACAAACTGAGCAGCTGAAAGGTTTTTCTCCTGTGTGGGTTATCATGTGTTTCTGTAAACTTCCACTCTGTGTGAAAGATGAATTACAAACTGAGCAGCTGAAAGGTTTTTCTCCTGTGTGGATTCTCATGTGTTTCCGTAAATCTCCACTCTGTGTAAAAGATTTCCTACACACGGAGCAGCTAAAAGGTTTTTCTCCTGTGTGAGATATTATGTGTATCTTCAAATGTGACTTGCGGCCAAATCTTTTCCCACACTCCGAGCAGCTGAATGGTTTCTTACATCTTGAATCATGTTTCAGAGAGTTTAAAGCTGACTGAGGTTCTCTGGTCTCCTTCCAATCAGCACTGTCATCAGTCTCAGGATCAGAAGAGTCTCCAGTCTGGTCTTCAGTCTCTGGTTGTAAAAGTGGATGCGAGTTCCTGGCTGGTTCTGGTCCTCCACAGTCCTCTCCATCAGCTTCTGTTTCCATGTGTTGAGTTTGTCTCTGATGAAGCTGTGAGGACTGAGCATATTCTTCATCATCTTCACTCTTCACAGAGACAGGAGTGAATGGAAACTTGGTGATATCAGCCTCCTCCAGCCCTTGAAGCTGCTCTCCCTCCTGACTGCTCCACAGTTCCTCCTGTTCCTCTTTAATGTGTGGGGGGGGCTCTGGCTCCTGCTGGTCCACACTGGAGCTACACTCCTGCTGCTCAGAGGGAACCTCTTCTTTAACCACCAACAGCTGCTCAACATCTGCAGGAAACACAAAGAGAGAAATGTTGTGAAACTGTATCTTATCACTTTGACTGTGATTGTTATAAAGAAATACTGGTTGTTCAGTCAGTTACTTAGGTTATATCAACACTACTAGTCTTCCTTTTCAGTCTTGGAAAACTGTTGGAAAGGCTGTTGACTGACATATTAGGGCCCTCTTGTGGTGAAATAATCAACTGTGCAAAGTGGTGCAGTCGGTAACTAAAGTGACTATATGTAACTTTTTAGTGTTTCTGTCATTTTTCATAAGATCTTAAATGAGCTGTAACAGCAAAGGAGACAAACAGTGAAAATAATGCTATTTTTAGTAGGGTTGCACAATATAGACAAAATGTGATATTGCGATATTGATTATGAATTGAATTATTCAATATCAATATCAGACCTGCCAACCGTGAAAAACTTTTTTGAGTAGCAACTTACTGATTTATTGTCGAAGTTCTGGTTCATGAACACGGCAGCACGCACACGGAATAAACGTGCCATTAAATGTCAAATCTGTAAACATTTTAAACCCTAGAAAATAATTATGTTCAAGTAGGCTACTTGAATTAAATAAAACATTTTATTTAAATTATCGGTCATATTTAATACAATTAATTGGATCATAATATAATTCAATAAAATATATTACACTGCATAATGAGCACTTTTACTTTTGGTACTTTAAGTATATTTTGATAATACTTTTGTACTATTACATAGGGAAGATGTTGAATGCAGGACTTGTAACTGACAATCATTTGTAACTCTACAACACAGTTTTTTCTACTTTTACTGCAATACATGATCTGAGTAACAGTCTTCCACCTCTGGAAATCACCAACAACAGTCGTGCATGAATACCTGCAGCAGAGTTTAACACTGAAAACACACAGCTCAGTTCATCGTTTCCTTGCAGCTCTGCTACAGTAGCAGCTAACCGCTAACGTTACCTGCCGGTCACATGGTCTCTAAACAGTCCGCTCACAGTGAAGTCCTGCACGGATCAACAGGTGTTAGAGTCCGGCTGGTCGCTCTGTTTGTTACGAACACCGAGCAGATTGATGCGCCCACAGAGCCAATCTCTGCAGATGTTACCGCTCGGTGTCTGGCTAGCTAATAAGCCGTTAGCCTGTTAGCTTGAGCTTTGAAGGCGCCTAGCGGCCAGCCAAAGTCCGACAGACACCGACACATTCCGCACATCCTCCGCTCAGTTTAACCGCTAACCCCCCGGTACCGGTCAGAGAGGAGTGTTTCCTCGGTCAGTTTTAAACAACATTAGTAACAGTTCATTTTGTTACGGTATGAACTTAATCCTAGGAAAGGCAAAACATATATAAAGACCTTTGTAACGAAATCCAAGACTTTATAAATGCAAGGCTTTATTAATAATAATATAAATAATATTTCTCCAAAGTTGACAGGTGTGTTACGTAAATTAATTCATTTCACAATTTCACCTTTCTACATCAAATTAGTTTACCTTTGCAAGCATTACATTACATTACATGTCATTTAGCTGACGCTTTTATCCAAAGCGACTTACAATTGCTACATATGTCAGAGGTCGCACTCCTCTGGAGCAACTAGGGGTTAAGTGTCTTGCTCAGGGACACATTGGTTGATGTATCGCAGTGGGAATCGAAGCCTGGTCTCCCACACCAAAGGCACATGTCATAACCACTGCGCCATCACCACCACCGTCTGTTATATCTGTAAAACGTTCAGTATTGTGTCCGGTTGGACTCTGTTACGTTATGCACTGCAGGTGACAAGTTACTGTGCCTTTAGGGCTTACAGCAGTGTTTTACGGCAAGGGTCGTAAAAGTAAGGTTGGCGGCAGTTCAGTAAACGAAACATGAACGGAGCTACACGGTGCGGTTATTGAGTCCTACACAAACATAATACCGTCCTCCCTTGGGGAAACCAACCAAACTAAACGGGAATGAGAGAGGAATGAATAACACTTGCATTTGATGCTTTCGTTTTACTATCAGTTGCCGATATCCCATGGATGTATTAGCGATATCCCCGCTTGACATTAGAGGAAGGGACCCAACGGTGTGATTGGTCGAGCATTTCCAGCATGCTCGTGGCCGCTACCTGTTTTAGCTGCCTACTATCATCAAGAGTTAGACTGAGACGGCTACTGCACGTCAACGAGTGAACTCAAAGCAGTTTAAAGTGACAAATCATATCACCGTATTTTGATGTCAAAATGCGTGTCTACTACGCAAAATGCGTACAGGTTGGCAGGTGTGCAATATTAATTTAATTAATTAACTAACTAATGTGTAAAATTACAAAAAATATGGGAAAAGGCATCAAAATAGATTCATAACAAATTAAAACAAGTTTTCTTACAACACAAGGTTTATTTCAACTGCCAGTTATATTGGACTGGTACAACATGAATAAATAAATAAATAACACCGGAAAAGCTTGTGTTAGCGTATCCAGCCAGGTGAAAGGTAGCAGAAGATTTATTTTTATAGGCTAGGTGTAGTTGTATTTTAATGTTATTTTAGAAGTTATCTGCTGTAGTTATGGCTGATACTGGAGCAGGACCATCACAGAAAAGGACATTAAATGAAGAACAACTAAAAGCTAAAAGGGAAAGTGACGAGAGGCGAAAACGCGAGTCAACTTCGGTGGGGCTTTCAACAGTTTGTCTTTCATTGTGTTTGGGTGAGACTTTTGTTGATGCAGAGCTAATCTAATGTAACCATGTTCCTTAAGGCGAGACACTACAGGTGAATAGGGTACAATTTTAAAATAAAAGCTATCACCATGAAACTTCCTAAGTTGATTACTTACACAAGTATATAAAAAATGTATTACAAGTTTTTGAAATTTTTATGTTTAATTATGCAAATTATGCATGATCTCATTAAATATGCGCAATTTTGCATATATTTCCAGTAGATAGATCTGAACATATGATAAAGCCAGGTGCACAATTCGTTTTTCATTTAGTTTACACACAAGATGAAAACAAAATTACAGAGGGATTTCAGGATATCTGCTTTCATTACCGAGGAAATGAAAATATACTGTCCATAGCCTTAAAAAATAGATTTTCGCCATTTCTTTTAATTAAAATGTGACATAAATCAGGCCAGGAACGATTTATTAACAAATCTCTCTGTAAATATCTTCAGAATACTGCTAAGTGTATAACTAGAAAGTTTGGTGTATATAGGTGCTAGATAGGCTGAGATGTTTATACCGGAAAATGACAAAAAAAATAATTTTGAGAAATCAGCATTTTAAGATTTAAATAGGGGAATTTCATACATTTCTATTGGAAAACATTGCTCAAAAACAGAATAAATGCTCAGGCCCTTAGTAATAATAAGATAGAATATTTCAAGCTCATGAAAACTGATTATTTAATAACATGGCAGGCATATAAGGCCTACAAGTGCAGTAAATCAAGTAATTTACATTAGCGTATCGTGTACAAAGTTGCCGACAAAACCCACGCTAGACAGAAAAACTTGTATGGACACAGAACAAGACCAACAGAAGCTGTCACAGCTTTCTAAATTCTAATTGTCCATTCCAGCACCATATGTAGGTCCCTCTGACATCACTTGCTGGTGCCTTTTCACTTGCAGACTGAATGGCGTTTGCTTTGGACACCCTGAGCAGGTCTGCCTGCTTGATGGTGTTCACTGTAATAAGTGTGCTCTCCAGCCATAGGTTTGCCATCACATTAAGCATAGCTGAGGCACCCTCATTAAAAGAGGAGATGGCCATGCTTGCCACTGCCTCAACCCTGCTCTTGCCTACAAAAACTGTTTCTGGGCAGCAGGCCCATATCACCGAATTGCCACCATGCTGCATTCTTTGCAGCAAGCTGTTGCTTGACATGCGGTGACAGATAAGGAGAAGTTTCTGGCCCACTTGTGGGATAGGTAATTTGCAGCATGTCGTGTGTGGCTTTCGGGGGTCTCACCTTTGTCTTCTGCTCTCCGATACCAACACCAAGATGGATTGCACCTAGTATGCAATGGTGTTTCATCTGTTGACATGCAGTGGAGAAGACCTGCCCATATCTCTGCTTTCATTGTATTCAGTGACCCCTGGTTATTCAAAATTGCCCCCTGTAATAATTTTGCAGTGTTTTGCATTTCTTTGCGGTCATTTTCTCCAAACCCTTGCCTCCCAATTTGCGCTCGGCACTAAATTTTCTAAGCGCTGTGCCCATTCGCTTGTGAGCATGGTTAATACACTCCAGCTTTATAATTTCATGCCCAGGGTATGGGTTCAGTGACAGTACTTCCTTAAAAGCAGAGCTAGCCCCATCTGAGAGCATCTCAGTGTACCGCAGCTGGTGGCGACTGACTGATCTGGCCCACATCCTCTTTGCTGCCTCCTGCTCCATTGACTTACTAGACCCTGTGTAGACTCCCTCCAGTTGTCAAATTCCTCCACAGTAATCTTCCCCTCATTCTTGACACTTTGCTTTAGGACACAAGCATGACAGTAAGATGATAAGACATCAAAGTCAATGACAAGTCCTGTGAGAATGTCTATGCAAACACCAATGCCATTATGGGAAGTGAAGCCTCTTTTTTGCCATCAAAAGAGACACCAATGTTAATTACAGCATCAGCATCCTCCCTCAGCAGCTCTGCCAACTCTGGATCAACGTCTGCATAGGCCTGCCTGATCTGCTCCCTTGTCTTGTGCAGTGACTCCAATCCTCTCTCAGTTTCCGCCACTAAGATAAAAATGCTTGTTGTGTCAAGGACTGTTACTTTTTTGTTGAGTTTATTGATACAGTACATTTATTTTCACTTGAGTGGCAAAAACCAGATTTCTTTTGGCAAGGACCAGGGAGTAGACCATGCAGTCATAGCAGCAAATTGGACAAGCAAATCGTAAAGGACTATAAAGAATAAGGCCATCCTATAATGTTATACTATTACAACAGATCCATAATTTTGTGTGCGTTGGTGTGTCAACCTGACTATAAGAGTGTGGACTCGACTGCACCACTGAAGCTTGGCACCCCAGGCTGCAGCGATGCAGCCTAGTGTGTGTGTGTGTGTGTGTGTGGCATGCATGATGTCCCCTCTTTATCTCTCTCTCTCTAATTGATAAAATAAATATATATTCTTCAATGTCCATAAGTTGATAAGGTTGCATTATTTCAATGCCCTTTGTTGCCACTGAACTGAAAACTCAAAAGTTGTACTGCAAAAGTAAAACTGACCAATATAACACAATGAATGAGATGACATTTTATTCTACTATTACAAATCCATCCTTGTTCCATCCATGAAAATATGTTCACTGTTACAACAACACTATGATAAAATGTAACAGGTCATTAGACCTCCAAAATCAACATCCCTCTCCCATCCCTGTTTCCATAGCCTACCTGTCACTCTCTTGTCATGCCTCTGGTATGTTTTCAGGTGAAGGGAAAGGATCCCAAAGTTGCGGTATTAGCTGCATTTTCGGAGGTCCCGCAGTAAGCTAAACGCAGTGTCAGAGTCCACCACGTGATGCCTCCAAGCGAATCACATTAGCAGAAACCAGCAGAAGCCAATGAGATTTCGTCATTAGCTTTAAACCCCACCTTTGGACATTCACCATTGATTACTGATAGAAAGGAAATGCCCATATTTTGGTTACATAGCGTTGTGTTGGAGACTCAGAGCTTTACCACGATACCGCTCAAGACAGACTTCAGTAAACAGGCGAAACTCGGCATGTCGCGTTAGAATGCTAACTTCTTGGTAAATTCGGGAGAAACTTACTGCCGCAAGTAAACAAAATGTAAAAAAAAATAAACATCTTAACGTATATTATCAACGTTTTATTGATAGCAGCTTGAAAGAACACATATTGAAGGAGTAAACTAGCCCAAAATCTCAAAATTGACCACTGCATGAAAAATCTATGTTTTTGCCTGCCGTGTCTCGCTTTAATTTCCTTCGGGATAAATAAAGTCTCTATAAGTATATCTATCTATCTATCTATCTATCTATCTATCTATCTATCTATCTATCTAGTTTCCTAATGCTAATGCTAGTTTAGCTATACCTTTATATTTCTAGTAAGACTGTTGTATTTGGACAATGTTGACATTCTCCTATGTAAATGACATGGATGTCTGTTATTTTTGCAACTTAAAGCGTAACTCTCACCAAAATGCAACCTAGGGTCTTTTTGTGAATGTACCCGAGTTAAACTTTTGTTTAAAAGCATATTTAGGACGGAATCGCCACTTTCAAGATTCACCGTATTTTCCTTTTTCGGTCAAATGGCCTTTTGAATGGGAGTGCTAGGGGCACTTTTATACCACCTCGGCAGTCAAAACGAGTCGATATCCGAATGCGAATGAACGGACTCCATATGAGGCTCCCTTTTCAACTACAAGGTCAATATTGTTTTTCAATAACGACAAAACAAGAAATAATCCGTACATTTATATGGAACTAAGCTTTAGGAGCTTTCCATCTTTACTCTCCTCCCTGTTATGTTGCCTTCGGAAATCGATTGTTTTTGACTGATCAAATGGCTGCGGCCGGAAACAACAAGAGCTACGGTGAGTTGTTCAAAACCTTTTTTAGTAAACTCTGGGTACACAAACAATGGGCCTCATTCACCAACCGTTCTTACGAAGAAATGTGTTCTTAAACCCCATTTACGCACTTTTTACGAAGATTCTGGCATTCACTAATGTTTTCTTAACTTGGATTTGTTCTTAGCTAAGAAGAAAATCTACGAACACTGAAGAGCACTCTTACGCACATTTGAGGGATGACAATTTGCTCCAAATAATTGGTTACTGCATTTTAATTTAATTCTACAGTCATTTACAATGATAGTATTGTACTGTAATGTATTTCTGATCATTTGTTTAAAAAAAAAAAATCATATTATGCAAAGAAACTAAGACTGCAATTTACATCAGCAATTAAACTGATTAAATCCTGCGTTATTTGGTGATGGATCACGCTAAATAGGGCCAAAATGCAGTGATGGAATGTAACAAAGTAGCCTTTGTTTCTTCGTTACTGTACTTAAGTAAATTTTTCACGTATCTGTACTGAATCAATAGTGCATACTTTTGATTTTACTTTTTGACATTTTGCAGCAATTATCTATAGGTTACTTTCTACAACGTTCTGATCAGTTTTTCCCCTGCCAAAAACGCCTTCCTGACCGTCACACGTTTGTCTCACCAGTAAAGTTTGGTTGCCGTAGATACAGTATATATGGGTTGCCATAGATACTGTATATATGGGGCACCGCTGATCCAAGCCGGCCCCGGTGCTCCAGAGCCCGGGCGCAGCTCTGCTGACCCTCGGTAATACAGCCTCCGGTAAACGTGAAAATGAAAATGTTTGTTTTTTATTATTCCCATTTTTAAATCATAATTGCCATCTATTTCTCTCCACAGTGTCATTACTCCTCCGCCAGGCTGCGTAAGACGCGTTCATATCTTATTTATTTGGCTGGACCTCTTCAAATCGCCTCCCCATTTTCGCTGCTTCACACACTTTATTTGCTTACTTGCATGGTTAAAGAAAATAAAACAGTCTTAAAATACATCCATTAAAACCCTGTTAGCATTGTTCCTACCTTTCTCTTCATCATCTTCACTCTTCACAGGGACAGGAGTGAATGGGAACTTGGTGATATCAGCCTCCTCCAGCTCTTGAAGCTGCTTTCCCTTCTTCTGACTGCTCCACAGTTCCTCCTGTTCCTCTTTAATGTGTGGGGGGGGCTCTGGCTCCTCCTGGTCCATACTGGAGCTACACTCCTGCTGCTCAGGGGGAACCTCTTCTTTAACCACCAACAGCTGCTCAACATCTGCAGGAAACAGGAAACACAGAGAGAGACGTTAACACAGACACAGAGAGACAGCATCAACAGTACAGAATCTCTTTTCAAATCTCTTTACGTGGTAAAAAATTATTTCAGCCTGAGTGCTGTAAAGTCTGACAATTATACCTGAGGCTTATTTTATTCTTATTTAATTTTCTGGTCTGGTTTGAATCCTACTTAAAGAGCAGGGACTACTTTGTGTCTTTAGATAAACATCTGAGCGGACAAATATGAAATACGGCGTTCCCCAAGGCTCCATTCTGGGGCCTCTTCTGTTCAACATCTACATGCTTCCACTGGCTGAGATAACAGAAGACAGTTGTACTGATTATTTGTCTATAAGTGTTAACGTTTGCTGTGTGATCACATCAACACACAGTCACATGACTTCTCAAACCTGACAGAGGTTCTCCGCTCTCCTTCAAAACGTCACATTTACCTTCTGTGGCCATGTGTTGAGTTTGTCTCTGATGAAGCTGTGAGGACTGAGCTTCCTCTTCATCATCTTCACTCTTCACAGAGACAGGAGTGAATGGGAACTTGGTGATACACCCCTGCTGCTCAGGGGGAACCTCTTCTTTACCAACCAACTCCTGCTGCTCCTCTTCACCAATAATCACTTCCAGAATGTCTGGAGGTAAATCTGAAACACAGACCGCCATTTATTAATATAAATCTTAATGATACCCTTAACCCTCATGCCCTCCTTAAAAAAAAAAACTTACTCCTGACACCTTCGTGGCAAAAATGTCCACGCACACAAAAACTGCTATTAAATCATCATATATCAATATTTTTTTCCGCTTTTTTTCTTTCATAAATCACTTAAACAACTTGTAACCTAATCAAAACTACCAAACATTCAATCATTTTCAGGATTTTAACCCTTTAAATGCCAGTTTATTTATTTGAAGTATTTCATTTTTTATTACAAAAAAAAACACAAAAAATGATTTTATTTCCATATAATGAATAATATGTAGATAGGGCTTTGGTGGTGATTAGAGGCTTGGATATGTCAAAGATAAGCAACAAAATGAATTTGATTGCATTAGTATTTTTTACATAGTGCCAGTTACTCCCTTTGGACACCTTCGAGGCAAAAATGTACATGTCCAAAAAACTGATATTAAATCATCATATATCAATATTTTTTTCTGCTTTTTTTTTTCATAAATCACTTAAACAACTTCTAAATTGCTCAAACTACCTAGTGCTATAGTGTAATAATTACATTCTCTTTAGTGTGTTTTCACATTTGTGTGATGAAGGATTTGTGCTATTTTGAATATTTATTCTATATTGTGTCTTTTGGCAATGTTGGAGGTAAAGTTGTGCACCTTAAAAAAAAAAAATGAAATTGGGGGGGGGCGCTCGGAGGGGCTATCGCCCAGGGCGTCATTCAATGTAGAACTGCCCCTGATGATTAATATAGGGTATTTCACACTGTTCCTTAAGGTCTCCGAACAGCATATGTAACACTGGTTGGGCTGAAAATGGCCTGGGTGCTGTTCTATGCGCCTTAATGCAACCCTGTGAAATAGCCCTAGAATGAAACGAGAGGTTTTATGGTTATATGGTATGCTCATGAATATTTAGATGAGCTGCGCGCTGATTGGTTGGTTTACAATGAGTGAAGCTGTGCAGCAAAGACGCAACATGACCAACAGCAGTCACTCAAACATCCAAGGTGGAGATACCATGGAGACATTAGGTGCTGAACCGTATATGTTTGAGCCTGAATCAGAGGAAGAATCTGATGTAGAGGAGCAACCAGTGTGTTCAGTAATCAACGTCTTTATAATGTATTTAACAATATATAAATAAAAGGTCACATTACCTGTGATAATGCACTTTTTAATGCATTCTAAGTTGTTTAACCCTTAATGGATGGGCTGGCTGTAAACTGAATTGCCCCTTGGGGACTAATAAAGTTATCTGAATCTGAATCCTTTTGCTACATGCCATACGTCGTAGTAGTGGGTGATTCTACGTTCTCTCAGGAACTCTTGGATCTGAGGGGGAAGATCAGTGATTATACATATAAGACCCTCCTTCTCCATGTATGAGCTTCCCCACACCTCGCTGCTCTGTGTAAAGTGATGACTGATTAACAGTAATGTAAATGCTAAATGCCCTAATACCTGTTGATACCACAACAATACAAAGTATAGGCTCGTAACCTTGCAATTGTGCACATATCATGCAAGACTCGATTTCTCCATTTAAGTGCCATTTAATGGTTTACGATTACCCCCGGACCCCCCATAGGGAGAGCCCCCCATGTGTCACCATCCCCTGTACAGGCTGGAACTCTTGCATTCAGGCTTCAAAATTAACTTTTTCGTCTACCAGCCAAATGGCTAATGAATGTTCAAATATTACCAGCCATTCAATAGATTACCATTGGGTTTTTTGGCTGGTAAGTGAAGCAAATCTACCAGCCACTTGCATATTTCACCAGCATTTGGCTGGTAAATGGTGCTAATTTAGAACCCTGCTTGCATTGGCTCATTTTCAATATCCTTGAAAAACTTCCAAACGTTCTTCTTTGCAATATTACCATAGGAGTACACAGAGCAGCGCGCAGCTAAACTATAGTGTCTAAGACGTACGCCACCTCCTCCTGTAACTATCAACTAATAGCCTCGTTGGGATTCGCCCGTTTTCAGCGGCAGTTTCCCCGTCCTGTTTCAGGATATACAACAACAACACGTTAGCTTAGCAGGAGCTAGCTGCTAGCGGCTAAACCTTAGCTTTAGCACCGACTCCCTGCGACATTAAAAAAAGAAAACAAACCTGCTCGGTGTAGCTTCGTTTCAGCTTTTAAAATCACATCCAAAATTTGGGACCTTTCTTTCTTCTTAAGAAACTAAACACTGACGACTTTTACTCCGCCGTCCTCATCACCATGTGACACACAAACAGTTAACGTTAGTTCCGGGGACGGACGCTATTACGGGTCGTACCAACAACTTCCGGGCAGATGTTTGTGTACTAATGTAACCGAGGGTTTCTTATGTTGCCTAGACTCAGGTTTGACTATAAAATAAAGAAACACGGTCCAATGTCGTAACAGAGACGGCCCTGCACGTCTCACTTTATTCAACCACAACTAGACCTGTTCGAGTTGTGATTCACTCGGATCTTTAACCCGAGTCTTTAAATTGGCTCACGAATCACGAGTCTCTAGCATCATTAACCCGGTTCAGTTGAGTCCTACTACAATTCAATCTAACATGATAACAGCGGCACACACAAACCTCTTGCAACATTAGCTTCTACTATTCCTAGCCATCTTAGCTGCAAAAAGCTTTATAACTTACAATTTCGTAGTTAACAGCAACTCCACAAGTCAACTCAAGCGCCTGAGTGAGCAGAGAGACAGTCGCCCACGAGACTCAGAGCCGGAAGCTCGCAGACCGTGGGATTCACTCGAGAACTCACGAGCCCTCGATGACTCGTGAGTTGTTGGTGATTCATGAGTTGTTGATGACTCGTGAGTTCTCGCGGGAGTCAGTAAATCCCGCGAATCAACTGAATCAGCAGGCTATGTTGTCATGAGTGGATCTGATTCAGACGAGCGAGCAGCGAGCGGGTGCAGCTTCTCCTCGAGCTCAGGGTAAAGCAAATCAACAACAAAAGCCATTCTTTCACTTCTGAAATAACATACAATGTTCTGCACGTAGCCTAGCTAGGCCTACTGTAGGTTTGGTGTATAAATGTAGTATATTAAAATGCAATTAGGTCGAGCAGACAGTCCGAAACATTATAAGCTCGCCTCGCCGACAACTCATGTTTGTTTGTTTTTTACTTCACAAAACTTTATTATTCAAATACAGATGCACATACACATTTAAAACATTAAATGCATACAGTGCATACATGAAAAAGGGGCGCATGAAATTTACATTAAAGAGATTTTAAGTCATTGTAAATGTTCAGAGTCCAGATGGCTTTCTTATTTGTCAGTCCTATTAAAGTTAAGAAATATAATTCCATGTCATTTTTAAATGAATATTCGGTTTTCTTTCAGACCATTTATATTTATGGATATTTTTTTCAAATAAAATTAAAAGATTCTAAATGAAAACATGGCATTTTATCCAAATCAAAAGCTCGCCTTGGATGTAGCATACAATACTGACTCAAGTGATTCAAGTGACTCGCACAACCCGGATCAGTTTAGTGAGTGACTCAGAATAACCTGAATCCTAAAAAGGAATCGAGTTTGCCAGGCCTAGTTCAAAGTGTGAAGTTAGCCGCAGTGAAGACTACAGCTTCCGGGACAGGTTAGTTGCTGAGCTTCAAAATAAAAGTCCGGAAGTGTTTTAGGCTAATTTGAAGGAAAAAAAACAGGAAAATAAAGGATTAAAATACACGTTTGAAGAAAGACATATTTAAATGCATTTTCAGAGCTCTGAGAAAACCAAACTAAAAGACGATGGTAGTTTGTTTCCCTTTTTATTTTAAAGTGTCAAACAGAAGATAAAGTTTAATCTTGGAGTGTAAATGTAAGATGTCAACTGTTTTTGTTGCTCGTCTAAAGGTGAAGTTAATGTTTATATTAGACCGATTATTATCATATAAAATCAAACCACTTTAAAAAATGTACTGACCAAAGAACCAAAAAGTAAAAAGAAATTGTTTCTAAAAACTTAGTCTATATGCAATCTATCTATCTATCTATCTATCTATCTATCTATCTATCTATCTATCTCACAAACATACAAAACACATATCTTGTCTCTCAAGTTATTCATTTATTATTATTTATATATGTGAATGGAAATCAAATCGATTAAGAACATCATTGGCACCCCACACGTGCAATAACAGCTGTGAAAAAACAATAAGTCAAGAGTGCAATAACATAAAGCCCAGTGTCGCCGTGACTGAGCTGGTCGATTCTCCAGAGGCTGGTTTTAGAGCGTAAGAGACATCACCTGTTTCAACAGGCAATAGAGAAGTCAGCTGGTAAAGTCTGCTACAAACTATAACAAAAAAAATTAATAATCCAGAATCCATTGTTTCTATGTTACAAGCTGTCAGCTGGTGGAAATGACAAGTTTGTATGAGGCGCCATCAGGGACATTATTCCCAATTACCTTACACACGCACAAGTGAAATGCTCTCTCACACACACACACACACACACACACACACACACACACACACACACACACACACACACACACACACACACACTACTGAGCTACTCTTATCATATCCTGTGCAAAAAGAAAACTAGGTCATTTATATAAATAAGAGGGCCTATGATTGCCCCCAGTGGGACCCCACACAAAATGTTTGCTTTGTGAAAAAAACAACTTTTTATTGTGTTTACAATTACTTAAAAGGTCCTATGACATGCTGCTTTTTGGATGCTTTTATACAGGCCTTAGTGGTCCCCTAATACTGTATCTGTACCGATATTGGTTCAGATGCGAAAGGTATCCAACCCTAAGGATAGTAGCCTAAACAATGCATGTTTAATTTTAAGTTGAATTCATTGTAATTGGAGACTAGAGCTGGTATATTTTTTTAATAATTTGTTTACTGTCATGACAGCAATGGTGCCTTCTATGTTGAATCTTCAAAAGTGACACTGAATTTGAAACAGCACATTGTAATTTCTGCATCTATTATCAAAGTATTTATTAGTAATACAGTGGAAATTAGTAGAAATGTGAATATTTGGTAAGCATGTTGATTTACGGTGTGTGCCCCTAAATTTTCTGGTTGCGCCCCTAAAATTTTCAGTTGGGGGCCACTGTTCTCCTAGTGAAAAAAGGTAGTCTGGAGCCCTGCACAATGAGCTTTACTTAGGACGTGCCATTTCTGTGTCTGTAGCTTTAAATGCTATTGGGAAAGAGAGGGGGGGGGGCAAGGTGGAGGGTGGGGGTGTGGCCTTGACCAACTGCCACATTGCTTGTTTGCAAATTCTCTGGCTGGGCAAAGCAGAGAAAGGGGAGGTAACCTTGCCCCTTATGACCTCATAAAAGGGAAGATTCCAGATTGGCCCATCTGAGCTTTCATTTTCTCAAAAGGCAGAGCAGGATACCCAGGGCTCGGTTTACGCCTAATGCCATTTCGAGCCACTGGGGGACCATAGGCAGGCTGGGGGAACTCATGTTAATGTTAAAAAAAAAAACTCATAAAGTGAAATTTTGGGATGGGACCTTAGGCTTTGGACTCATGTAACCATTGAATAACTGAAACTTGAAAGCCTCAGGAACTTAACAAAGTAAGTTTATGATTAACTTTATCAATGCTGATTTAATCCGATCAATAAGTTGTAAAATAGCCCCAAAAATAATGTTGCCCGAATAAGATGATGTTTTCTCTTTTCAGTTCAACTGGTGACTGAAACTCCTTCCAAAAAGCACTGTCATCAGTCTCAGGTTCAGAAGAGTCTCCAGTCTGGTCTTCAGTCTCTGGTTGTAAAAGTGGATGTGGATGAGAGTGCCTGGCTGGTTCTGGTCCTCCACAGTCCTCTCCATCAGCATCTGTTTCCATGTGTTGAGTTTGTCTTTGATGAAGCTGTGAGGGCTGATGACCTGTACACTGATGGGTTTTGAGTCTGGTGCACCAGTTGAATCTTTTGACACAAACACTGCAGTATGAGTTGTCACATGTGTCTTCAAGTGTCCATTTTCACTGAAAGCTTCAACACACTCAGAGCAGCTGAAAGGTTTGTCTCCTGAGTGAACTTTAAGGTGCATATTCAGATAATGCTTATCTGCAAATCCTATCAAAACATTAGCAATTGAAAGGTTTTTCTTCTGCATGAGTTATGCGTTTCATCAGATGTGTCTTGCAAATTTTGTCGCACACTCAGAGCAGCTGAATGTTTCTTAAATGTTGAATCATGTTTCAGAGAGTTTAAAGCTGACTGAGGTTCTCCTGGTCTCCTTCCAATCAGCACTGTCACCAGTCTCAAAAGAGTCTCCAGTCTGGTCTTTGTAAAAGTGGATGTGGATGTGAGTTCCTGGCTAGTTCTGGTCCTCAACAGTCCTCTCCATTAGCTTTTGTCTCCATCGGACCAACACATTTATGCGTTTTGACATCAGAACGCCAGGCAAATCTTTTGTTACAAACACTGCAGCTGAATCTTTTCTCTCCTGTGTGGACTGCCATGTGTGACCGTAAACTTCCTCTCTGTGTAAAACATTTCTTACAGACCGAGCAGCTGAAAGGTTTTTCTCCAGAATGAGTCAACATGTGGTTCTTCAGGTTTCCACGTTCAGTGAAAGCTTTACCACACTCTGAGCAGCTAAAAGGTTTCTCTCCTGTGTGGATTCTCATGTGTGACTGTAAACTTCCACTATGTCTGAAAGATCTATTACAAACACTACAGCTGAAAGGTTTCTCTCCTGTGTGGATTCTCATGTGTAACCGTAAAATTCCAGACATTAAAAAAGTTTTCTTACAAACTGAGCAGCTGAAAGTTTTTTCTCCAGAATGAGTCATCATGTGGGTCTTCAGGGTTCCACCATCAGAAAAAGCTTTATTACACTCAGAGCAGCTAAAAGGCTTCTCTCCTGTGTGGATTCTCGTGTGTTTTTGTAAATGTCCACGTTGTGTAAAACATTTGTTGCAGACTGAGCATCTAAAAGGTTTTTCTCCTGTGTGAGTAATCATGTGTCTCTTCAGATGTGCCCTTTGGCCAAATATTTTCTCACACTCAGAGCAGCTGAATGTTTTCTTACGTCTTGAATCATGTTTCAGAGAGTTTAAAGCTGACTGAGGTTCTCTGGTCTCCTTCCAATCAGCACTGTCATCAGTCTCAGGATCAGAAGAGTCTCCAGTCTGGTCCTCAGTCTCTGGTTGTAGAAGTGGATGTGGATGTGAGTTCCTGGCTGGTTCTGGTCCTCCACAGTCCTCTCCATCAGCTTCTGTTTCCATGTGTTGAGTTTGTCTTTGATGAAGCTGTGAGGACTGAGCTTCCTCTTCATCATCTTCCCTCTTCACAGGGACAGGAGTGAATGGGAACTTGGTGATATCAGCCTCCTCCAGCCCTTGAAGCTGCTCTCCCTCCTGACTGCTCCACAGTTCCTCCTGTTCCTCTTTAATGTGTGGGGGGGGCTCTGGCTCCTGCTGGTCCACACTGGAGCTACACTCCGGCTGCTCAGGGGGAACCTCTTCTTTAACCACCAACAGCTGCTCAACATCTGCAGGAAACACAAATTGAGGAAAACTGGGACGTCAGACAAAACCAAGACAACTGCACCATTCAACAACTTGTCTCCGTTAGTCAGTCCCTCCAGGATTTCGCGATGTCGCAATTGCAACAATTCACGCAAATTCAACCAATCACCGTGAATCTGGCGGGCAATTTTGACCAATCACCGCAACGTTTCCGCAAATTTGACCAATAACTGGAGTTTCCAGCGACTTTAACCAATCCCAGCAGTCCCACGTGTCAGACTTTGTATCAGTATGTGACTCTGAGAGCCACTGACCAAGCGAGGGTGAGAACGGGTTGACGAAACACACGTATGTCGCCAAATTCATTTCCTTGTTTCTGATATGAAGACGAAACATGTGACTCGAACATCTCACAGTTACCAACAAAACGTACAGCGAAACACACACGTGGATGCAGGAAAAAACGGAGATGAGACGTACAGGATGACCTAAACTGAGGACAGCTAAGCTCGTTATTGTAAGTGCAATGATAAATTAAAGTCCAATAAGTTCTTTATCAAACCGTATGAATGTGTGTCCCAGGCCAGGCCAGGTTAGGAAATTAACTAACAATGTAAAGATCAACAAGCCAATGACACATATGTTCAAATTTGATTCATTCAATAAATTATAATTTTTTTGTCTTAAATCCGCCATCCATTTGCAGCATCCTGAGCCTTTTTGGTAAGGTTACTAGGAAAACTCAGCCCAGAGTAATTTTATTCTCCCCGAAACAGGTTTCCTTTTTATTTTTAAAGAACTATTAAAAAAAAAAAAAAATCAGGCATTTTGGGCCACAACAATCTCAAAAAAAGTTTGCGAAATCCTGGAGGGACTGGTTTAGGAACAATCACAACCCCTGACATTTTCATAACTCACAGTGTAACTGACAGTGGTGAGAACAAGATTTAAACTTAACAGGAAGGTCTGGAGGTCATTGAAAGCGGACTGTAACCTGGAGAAGGCCTGGCTGGTTTGTGGTGAACAGAATGCTATCACCTGCATAAAAATGAGCATTACAACAATGAGCCGGAACATATATAGGATTTCAAGGGATGTAAAATTGAACCGTTTCAATCAACCAACCATCAACTCATGGTTGATGGTTGGTTGATTGCTCTCAGTTCGAGGTGAACGGCAGAGAAGATATTCAAATTTATTCAAACCTCTGTTTTTTTTAGAAGGAATATTCAAACGCCATTTTTGGCCATTTTTGACAGCACTAGGATAAACCAACCAAAAACCAAACTAACCTTATCACGCTTTTGCCGACAGGGCTACCCTTTAAAATGGTCAGTGCCCCCTGAAAATTCTATCGCCCCCATCAATAATAACACATTAATTAACATTAACATTAATAACACCACTCATGTCATATTGTTGTATGCTGATTAGGGTTGTCTCTAACGATTATTTTTGTCATCAATAATCCATTTGAATATTATTCTAAAGAGGTTTTATTATTATTACTTGATAAATATAACAATTAAACCAAAATGAATATAAAAAACATCATTCATATATCAATATTTTATTATTAATGTTCTAATGACTGTGACCAGCACACACAAGGCCCCCTTCATTTTTCATTTCATCAATCACATAGAGCTGTCAAAACTGGTCAAAATGACATTTAAATGTTCCTTCTAAAAAACACACAACAGGTTCGAACTATTAGAATAACTATTTTTGCACATTATGTCCTGTAATAGGAAATCACATATTTATCTTTAAACACATCTTACTATTGACTTGTTTTTTTAGTTTTTAGCAGCATGAACTCTTACCCCTATGTTGATGTATGGATCCTGATATCCGAACTTTACGTTCTTCTGTTTATCTAAAGTGCAGAGACTGTTTTTTTTTTCTACTTACCATTTCGATCCCTGATTTGGAGGTCAGAGGTCAGATGGAATGATAGTCAGAAGGGCTAGTAATTCACCCCCTCCCATGTGCTGTCAGCTGGTCAGGGATGTTAATTTTACGCCCCTACCCTGTCTGCCAGCTTGTGAAAGGGTTTTTAAGTGAGTGATTCTTTTGCATCTTTGTTCATTCTTCCAGACCTTGTGCTGGGATGTAGCAATGGAGCAATCCCGTAAGTGGAAAGTCGAGGATATAGACTATTTGGGGTTGGACATTTTTCCCTCATTAATTAGTATTTATTTTTTTATAATAAAAACTTCCAGGACATCTATAATTTAATATAACCTGATCTTGAGCGATGGTCTTACCTCCCAAAATCACTACAAGCTATAGAGTGTAATTTAGCATACCCACACAGATTGGACAATGCATTCTTTGTTCGTATGATACCACATGAAATAAGCGACCGCCGGCTGGTCCGTGATGCCGGGTACTGAGCACCGGGAGGTGACAGTCCTCTTGGAGGCCGTTTACATTTAAGTTTAGCCGACAAAAGGTGAGCATCATGCAGCGAAGACAGTTAAGTTTAGACACCAATACAACTTGTTAAAAACGACCAATTAGTCGACTAATCCACTCAGAGGGGGCAGCCCTAGACTTCTGCAGAGTGTTTACCCCTTCCCCTAAAAACACGTTAAATAAACACGTCCACATTACTCCTACCTTTCTCTTCATCATCTTCACTCTTCACAGGGACAGGAGTGAATGGGAACTTGGTGATATCAGCCTCCTCCAGCCCTTGAAGCTGCTCTCCCTCCTGATTGCTCCACAGTTCCTCTTTAATGTGTGGGGGCGGTTCTGGCTTCTGCTGGTCCACACTGGAGCTACACTCCTGCTCCTCAGGGGGAACCTCTTTTTTAACTACCAACAGCTGCTGCACATCTGAAGGAAACAGGGAAACACACATTGAGGAAACCGGGACTACATGCTTCTGCATACTAACTTCCCGAGTGTTCAAGCTGTAAAGACCATGGATGTATTAAGCGAACTGGATACAGTGTTCAACGCGAAGACCCGTTCATTCTAGCTATAACATTGCATCCAGGTTACAGGCTTTATAGCATACAGTGCTCGGATGTATTATTAGATAATACACATGATGAATTACAGCCATTATATCCATTTTTACAGCTATAGGATCTCAGGAGAACCATCATGAGTCTGCAATGCAGGGCGACGTGGGTGCAGTCGTGCGAGTCTGCTCGCGTCCTATATTTGTGTTAAATAATTCTGGATTTGGCTATTAGTGCAATTTAAAACATGATGGTTTGAACAAGGACCATTTAAGTGTTCGTACTGTGGCTCAGATTATGGACAACAACAACAACAAAAGTCACCATATTATGCAGACACACATTTACATAAATCACATTACCAGGGGACTATGGTTCAATACAAACACTGAGGAAGTGCATTGAACAAATCAATGATTAGCCCCCAGGGTTCAATGTTAAGATTTCTTTTTTTTTTTCCATAGTCCAGGTCCAGTCCACAGAAAAAAAAAATCAAAAATGTAAAAAAGAAAACATCAGTGGGGGTCAGTGGAGAGGGCTGAGGGGGTGCAGTTGGTTGTGGGATGTCAGAGTAGGAGCGGGTGAGGGGTGTGAATTTGGGCTTAGCCATCCTTCAGTTGACTGATATTTTCGTTGGTTGAATACAGCCCTTATGTACACAGTACTTTAATGTTTAGGTCTGTCTTTGTTCAACTTTGTTTTCCTTAAACAGAGTCAGATTCATTGTACGTGTTTAGATACTTGACCATTAAATAGGCCTGTAACAATTATTAAATAATTGTCTAAACGCAATTTCTTTAGGTAATCACGATTTATTTTGTTTAACCGCAATTAAAGCAGTTCCTCCTCCAGTTGGACACATTCACTCCCACAGTTACCTCATGTTCGTTACATTTTTAGATGCACCTGAACTGGTGATATTTTTACTTCTAACAGTCCTGTCATCTTCCTTTCCTTAAGTACACCTAGGTCGTTGTGACCCAGACAATAATTACTAACGTACATGCTAGTCAACAGATGGTTTACTTAAAATTAATTTTACTTAATTTCATCCTGGTGGGTACTCAGCATGTCCTGGTGTACCACACCGGTCATATCAAACCATTATATTTCTTTACTTTATTAGCTTTAACATGGCCTAATTAGTGGCATAAGAGACACTATACATGTCAAAAGACCTTCATCATTTTGGAAAGAGAGAGGAGCTCAGTGTGTCGAAGGAAGGAAGTCCCCCGGCAGTCTAAAACTATAACAGCATAATTAAGAGCTGGTGCAAGGCAAACCTGAGCCAGTTCTATAACGGTTGGTAGATGAATCAGACGACTATGAAGAGAAGCAGAGAAGGGGTGTTGTGTCTGAAGCTATACACGCTCCCCCGGCGGTCTAGGCAGACGCTGCAACTCCTCACTCCCTAACTATAAGCTTTATCAAAGACACGCATTAGAGGTCGTGTGCTGATTGGTTGAGCGAATCTCCAATACACATACATTAGAAACGCGACAGAATCTCATATTCCAGAAACTGCAATGTTTCCTTACCAAATTCACTTCTGAGACTTTTTTATGCGAGAAATCAACGATATAAAGCTCAAATATGGGCCGTTTTACGAAAATGGATGGCTAATTGCAAATTTGGTAAAACTGTGTGTCGGAGTTCAGCTGCCTGTGTTAGGGCTCGCCGCCTGGCCTGCCTTCCTCCACAGACCCCGGCTTGCTGTGAGCTCGATTGAGCTCTGGCACGGCTGCTGCAGCCCACAGCACCTCATACCCGCGCAAAGTCACAGTTTTGGGCTAATGGACTACTACCAAACGCCGCTGCCCTGACAGAGCTCCAGGGCCTGCATCTCCTCTCTTCCTGCTAGCTAAATGGCCCGTGTGTGAGAGCGCGGTCAGCGAGCTTGTTACACCAGCAATCTCTTACCACATGTTACACACATGTCACGCCACTTAGCTATACAACATCTAACTATATGTTTTATAAAGCTAACAACGGTGTCCGATTTCAAGTTAATGAATATTTGTGAGCTGTAAGGGTTTCGTTAGCTGCGACTGTCCCTACAATCCTATGTGTACAGATTGCGGCTAGTTAGTTTCATTTTTGGTCGTAATTTGAGTATATTTACAGTTTGAATTTCGTCACACCACTTATACAACATCTAACTATATTTTTTATAAAGCTAACAACGGTGTCCGATTTCAAGTTAATGAATATTTGTGAATTCCAGAGGAATTCTAAGAGGAGGCTAGCTAGCTCTCATTGATAGAGCTCCATCCAGCCGCAGGCTCTATCAATGAGACTCATGGACAAGCAGCGTTTATTTCCCCAATCGTTTGTTTAAATAACTCAACACATTATAATTACACACATTATAAGATTAACTAGAATCTGTGGTAAGAGAATGCTGGCGTAACAAGCTCGCTGACCGCGCTTTCACTCACATACACCGGGCATTTAGCTAGCTAGCAGGAAGAGGGGAGTTGCAGGCCCTGGAGCTCTGTCAGAGCAGCGTTTGGTAGTAGTCCACCAGCCCAAACGGTGACTTTGTGGGGTATGAGGTGCTGTGGGCTGCAGCGGCGCGGAGCTCAATCGGGCTCACAGCAAGCCGGTGTTACACCGGGGTCTGTGGAGGAAGGCAGGCCAGGCGCGAGGCAGCAACACAGGCAGCACCAGCCTCTGAAGTCCGACACAGTCGGACAAAAATTTGCAATTAGACATCAATTTTGTCGTAAACGGCCCATATTTGACCTCTAAGTAGTTGATTTCTCGCATAAAAAGTCTCAGAAGTGAATTTAACGGTAAAATAGCATATGAACAATGTATACATTTTCTGAGATCTGCCCTAGCGACCGAAGACTAACTGATCTCAGGTCAGTTGTGTAGCCTATGTAAATGTTAGGCGTGACCGTTCTCTTAATACACCCATGGGCTGACAAAGGTTCCGGTTTTTGGGAGGTTGACGTCAACTTCCAGCTTTGTTGGGATTCGCCCGTTTTCAGCGGCAGTTTCAAAATATGAAATTTTCATAGTAAAAGGGTGTCAATGGGATTTTGAGCTTCTATGTATGTCCTATTTACCCACCGAACTGTCGTTATTCAACTATGACAGGGTAAAATCGGTTTTGCATTCTATCACCCCTTTAAGGGACTTATTTGAGCAACCTGATAGTAAGGAATTACAGTAGTCCAGCCTGGAAGTAACGAATGTACGGACTAGTTTTTCAGCATCGTTTTGAGACAGGATTTTCCTAATTTTGGCAATGTTACGAAGGTGAAAAAAGCCTGTTCTTGAGGTTTGTTTTAAGTGGGCATTAAAGGATATATCCTGATCAAAAATAACTCCTAGATTTCTGACAGTAGTGCTGGAGGCCAGGGCAACACCATCCAGAGTAGCTATATCTTTGGATAATGAGGATTGTAGGTGTTTAGGGCCCAGCACAATAACTTCAGTTTAGTTTGAGTTTAACATCAGGAAATTGTAGGTCATCCATGATTTTATATCTTTAATGCATGCTTGAAGTTCAGCTAACTGACTGGTGTCATCAGGCTTGATTGATAAGTATAATTGGGTGTCATCCGCATAACAGTGAAAGTTAATTTTATCTATCTATCTATCTATCATAGAATTGGTCCAAGCACTGAGCCTTGTGGTATACCATGGCTTACTTTAGTGTGCCTGGAGAATTCATCGTTAACATTAACAAATGGAGATCGATCAGAGAAATAGGACTTAAACCAGCTTAGTGTGATTCCTTTAATGCCGACTAAATGTTACAGTCTCTATAACAGGATGGTATAGTCAACAGTATCGAATGCAGCACTAAGATCTACTAAGACAAATATGGAGACAAGTCCTTTGTCTGAAGCGGTTAGAATGTCATTAGTAATTTTCACCAGTGCCGTCTCTGTGCTATGATGCATTCTAAATCCTGACTGAAAGTCCTCAAATAAACTATTCCTTTGTAGAAAATCACATAACTGATTAGTGACTACCTTCTCAAGGATCTTGGAGAGAAAGGGGAAATTAGATATAGGTCTATAGTTGGCTAAGACCTCAGGATTGAGGGTGGGTTTTTTCAGAAGAGGTTTTATCACAGCTACTTTAAATGACTGCGGTACATAACCTGTTAATAAAGACATATTGATCATATCTAATAATGAAGTGTTAACCAGACAGGTAGATGGCTTAGCTGAAGAGACCTTTAACATTAATTGTTGCAGGTCTACAAGATAAAAGCAGTCTAAGTATATGTCAGGTCTTGTCTTTCTTTCTAGCGGTCCTGTGTTTAAAGGTGAACTGTTAGAAGTTGAGGGCAAGAGGTGAATTTTATCTCTAATTGTTATAATTTTATCATTAAAGAAGGTCATGAAGTTATCACTACTCAGATATAGGGATAGATGGCTCAATAAACTGACTATATGTCAGCCTGGCTACAGTGTTGAAAAGAAACCTTGGGTTGTTCTTATTTTCTTCTATCAGTGATGAGTAATAGTCTGATCTGGCATTTCTGAGGGCCTTCCTATATGTTTTCAGACTGTCTTGCCAATCTAAACGTGATTTATCCAGTTTGGTGGAACGCCATATACTTTCAAGTTTTCGCGAAGTTTGTTTTAATTTGCGAGTTTTACCAAGGTGCAAGTTTCCTTTGCTTCATCATCTTCTTTTTGAGGGGAGGAAGAGAGTCTAAAGTAGTCCGTAGTAAGGCCATAGCACAGTCTACAAAATTATCAATTTGGGAGGGAGTAAAGTTAACATAAGAGTCCTCTGTTATATTAAGGCACGACATTGAGTTAAATGCTGTTGGAATATCTTCCTTAAATTTAGCTATAGCACTGTAGATAGGCATCTAGTGTAGAAGCTTTTATCTAATTTCGTATAGTCGGGTAGTAGGAATTCGAAAGTTATTAACAAATGGTCTGATAATAAAGGATTCTGCGGAAATACTATTCAATCTTCAATTTTGATGCCAGCACAAGGTCAAAGGTGTGGTTAAAACAGTGAGTGGCCTTATGCACACTCTGACTGAAACCAATTGAATCTAGTAGTGAGTTGAAAGCAATACTAAGGCTATCGTTGTCAACGTCCACATGGATATTAATAAGTACTTTGTCTGATTTAAGGACTACACATGATAAAAACTCAAGAATTCTGATAAAAATTCAGAATACGGACCTGGAACCGGAATTTTCCTTTAATAACCAAGCCAAACAGTGCTGTCACTACTATTTTAGTGATTTATAAGCAACCTGTTTCTTGCAGATTGTCACGTTACTGAGAATACAGCTGTTAGAAGGTAATATATATGAAGTAGAAGCTAACTAACAGCTGTAGGGCAGCTAACATATAAAAACTTTAACATCTTCATGAAGCCCAGCTACGCTAACGTTACTATACCTCGCGACGCAGTTAGAAAACAAGAACGAGCTAACTAATGTTAACATAAGCACTTTGGCTCGGTGGATGTTGATTTTAAAAGGCATTTTAAAACTATTTCCCGTTCTTCTTCCGATTTCCAGCCGCAGCCTGTCACGTTAATGAAGATTTATTAAAAAAAAGTCACATTTGAATAGTAATTTCAGCATTCAAATAGTATTGATTTTTTTAATATTGAAATTATATTCAAATTTCGGTATTCGTTCCAACAGCCCTACTCTGGACAAGCCCAGAGATTGAGATGATCCACAGTTACCTGATGCCGTGAGCTGGAAAATTGCTAGAAACATGAAAGTTGGCCCAATGATTAGAAATGATGTGCATTAGGTTCCCAAGAAATATGAGCCCAATCGGCCACATGGTGGCGCTATAATGAAGGCGCTATAATGTAGGCTTAAAATACGCAATTTTTGAAAAGACACGCCACTCACACCATAAGTCTGATTGACTTGAAATTTCTAACACATATGTAGCTCAATGTGCTCTACAAAAAAAGCCTCTTGGACCATCCGCCATGATGGAGTTTTTGCTAATTTGCATAATGCAGAGATGGGGACTCGAGTCTGAGACTTGGACTCGAGTCGCACTTAAGTCGCACAAACAGCTGACTTCAGACTTGACTCCGACTCGACCCAAAAGACTTCAGACTTGACTTGCGACTCGACTCAAAAGACTTCAGACTCGAGCTTCGAGACTCGTCAACAACATGTGTTCATGCAATTATTGCTTTTTAAAGTTATTCATGTATTTCTATTTTCTTTTATTGGCGCATATACATTGGGGAAACGTATGACGAGCTGCATGCCCCCTGCCCTTTGCCATAATGTGCAACGTAACGCCTGCGTAATGCCTTATGTGCGCGCACTCTCATATAAAAAAAAATAAATACACTGACGATGGCGACACCAAGTCCTCCCGAAGTTGTGCTTTTTATCATTATCATCATCATCATCATCATCATATCATCATATTCTTTATTCAGGACACACACAAATGGTCCATAGCACAATACAAAAACATAGCAAAATACAAACAGATACAAGATAAAACACATACAATAAGAAATGTCTACAACAGTCAAAATTCCACAATACACAAAAAAGTGTTCAGATATTAGCATATAGATTAAAACGCCAGTGGTTCCACAATCTTGAAGTGAACCTAACTGCACTCAATGCAGGGTTCACTAGTGTTGCAATGATGCTGTTGTATGACTCCGTTAGTCTACACATACATCTGTACATGAGATTCCTGAGTACAGCAGGACAGGTGAATACATTAACACTTACAAACATTTGGCTTGCACTGCTCCATCGTGGCATTTTAAGCAGCAGCCTCATGCCATCATTATATGCCACATTGAGTTTCTGCATACTGCTTTTTTTATAGCGCCGCCACAAATGGGCAGTATACATTGGAGAACAAAAAGCTTTAAAAAGCGTGGTCTTCACAGACAGTGAACACATGCTAAATTTGCAATTCAGCATATTAGCTTGTGCATACAACATACAATATTGTCTATGAATGTCCCTATCATCAGACAGGTCATCAGTTATATAGTGCCCTAAGTATTTGACCTCAACACACACTTTAAGGACAGTACCAGAGAGAGAGAGAAATCAGGAAATGACAATTTATTGTCGTCCCTGCTTCTAACAATCATTATATTACTCTTCGTAGAATTGAACTTAATATCAAAGTCTGAGCCATATTGGGAGCAGACCCTTAGTAGCTGTTGAAGGCCAGCACTATATGGACAGAGAATGACCAAGTCATCTGCGTACATCAGGTGGTTTACAATGGTGTCCCCAACCAACAACCTGTTCCACAATTGTTTAGCAACTTTGATAGATCATCCATATAAATATTAAAAAGAAAGGGAGACAAAATGCTTCCCTGACTAACTCCATTGTTTACATTAAATGGGGCAGACATAGAGTTACCCCATTTCACATACATTGACTGATGAGCATACCAAAAAGCCAAGATTCTCACCAAATATTTGGGAGTCCCTCTGCTGTGCAATTTGTAAAATAGCTTCTCATGATTCACACGATCAAAGGCTTTAGAGGCATCAATAAAACACATAAAAATTGTGGAGTTATGCCTGTTATACAAATCTAAAACCTCCTTTAAGGCAAAAATACACATATCCGTGCCATGTTTAGGTTTAAAGCCAAACTGGTTGTCAGCGGTCAGGACAGACCGTTCCAGCCTATTCAGTATAGTCCTCTCCAAGACCTTGGATAAAATACTGGCCAAAGCTATAGGCCTGTAATTATCCAAGCTGTTAATCTTACCAGCTTTGTTTTTAATGATAGGCACTAATGTGACAGGTAAAATAGAATCAGGTAAAATGCCATGGACACAACTAACAACCCAAAAAACAAAAGCAATTAGGGGACAAAATTTTCTACTAGCAAATTTTAAATGCTCTGCAGATATCTTATCCATACCGCATGCCTTATCTTTTAGCATCATAATTGCATCATATATTTCTTGAGGGAGAACAGTCGCATCTTCATTACCATCAATGTTACCCACTGTAAAGGATTTACTTTTAACACAGTTAAACAGCTCATAGTAATGTTTCTGCCACAACTGAGTAATGTTTTCTGAGCCACTAACACCATCAATATTCGTTGGTAACGATGTTTTACAATTATTCATTCTTTTGATTTCTTTCCAGAAATCAATAGGACTATTGTATTGCAGCTTCTTTGCAAGAGAGTCAGACCTCATTGCATTTTCATTCCTCTTAATGAAACGTAGAGCATATTTAAACTTTGCATTTGCACGCTTCTTATATTCAAATAAGGGACCATGTTTATGTCTGCCTGACTCATCCCATGCTTTGAAGGCCCTTCTTGCTTCAGCATGTGTCTCTTCCACATAGCCATTCCAGCCTGGCTTGACCTTGTACAATCTGTGTGTCTTATACAGAGGCCCGCTCGAAACCAGGAGGGACTTCACAATATTCTCATAGAGGGAGCACAACTCAATACCATGTTGAGAGTTCTTACAATTAATATCAGAGCATACAATGGAATCTTTAGGTAATTCAATGTTACTCAACAGAAAATCAGACTGAATATAATATTCTTTAAGGTCCTCCTTAGTCAGATTAGACCAATCTATTTTCCCCACACATATGTTATCTACAGACAGAAGAGCAGGTATATTGCCTGGATTAACAGATAAAGAAAAAGGCACATGATCAGTAGTGGCAAATTCATAATTAATTTTCATGGCCTCTATAGAATAATGTGCATCAGCTGTGCAAATGCAGTGATCTAGCCATGAAGTTGTGTGCCATGCCTCACTGATGTAGGTGTAGCTACTATCAGGCAAGAGCAATTTGCTAGAAAGAATCAAGCCATTATCAGAACAGAACTGCATTAAGTGTTTGGCAAATAAAGCGCTGCCATCGGAAACATCTGCATTCATATCACCCACAATAAAGATGCACGTGGAAGCATTATCTTGAATAAAAGACATAACACAAGCCAATCTATTAAGATATTCTTCTTCATTTTGAGAACACTCATAGGGTGTGTAAATGTTTAAGATAATGAAGTTTTTAGCACCACAATTAAACTCAATTCCTATGGCCCAGTCAACACCCAGTCTAACCACCTTAACCAGCTGATCATATTTTTTATGCCATAACAGGGCAACACCGCCAGGTATTCTACCATGAACTATCCTAGTGCTCAGGTCAGTAGTAGATTCACCCGCCCCATAAAAGTCTTTATGCAAGGAATTTAGACCCTCTAAATCCTGCTTTGGTAAAAAAGTTTCTTGAACACATAATACATCACAAGCCTCCAAGAGTTTATCCACTACAAGGCGGCGCGATTTGTCTGCTTCACTGTGCCCAACGCGCAGTCCTCGCGCATTATAAGACACGATATTGATATTCATCTATGTTTATCAATCCCGGGCCGCAGCCTGACTGCTGCGGGCCAGCCTCTCCTCCTGATCCCAGGGCCGCGCTATCACCGTTAACTTTGGGTCTGCGAGCCTCAAAATAGCGACGTACATAGATCCCCTCCGGCCAAAGTTGTGGCTCGTACATTTCATCAACTTCGTTGCATTCAGCAGTAACATGAAACGAACTGAATCTGTTGCGAGTAGAGTCAATCTTCCGACATGTCACAGATTTGCCCAGTTTCTCAATCAGGTAATCACACAGAGTGACCGCATCCAGATCAGGAGAAAATCTAGTGGCAAAAACACTCAGCCAGCTTAGTTTTAATTACTGGAATGTTACTTACTGTACCGTAGGGGTGGGGAAAAAAATCGATACAGCATAGTATCGCAATATTTTTCGTGGCAATACTGTATCGATACACAGACGCCAAGTATCGATCTTTTATGATATATGTTTTGGTCAGTTTGTCTGCTTGACAATCCCATTTTGCAGCAATAAAATTGAAGTGAGATGAACAGACAGAGAAATTTATCTTTTTAGATAAAACAGATGTTTCCTACAAATTTTCCTTTGGGGACATCATTTGAAATTGGGAAGAATTCGAAGTTGGAAAAAAGGTAACACATTGCAATATATCGCAGAATATTGCAATATCTTTAAAATCGCAATAATATCGTATCGTGACACAAGTATCGTGATGATATCGTATCGTGAGGCCTCTGGTGATTCCCACCCCTACTGTACCGGTACCAACTATCCCCATTTTGTGCTCTCGCTTTAGACGGGTCTGCATACCGCCAGGTTTCGGTTGCATTGCGACTTTTAGGGGCTTCTGAGGCTTACGCTTCCCTTCCTTCAAGACAATATTCCATGCTGGGGACAGAGGTTGGGTAGGCCTACGCGTAGCCTCTCCCGGTGACTGGCGGGCAAGACCCGCCGATCCCTGCGTTCTCTCTCTGCAGAGATGGGCGCGAGCACCAGCCCGGCCAGGGGATCCACGGGTCTCCTCAATAACCGTCATCCGGCGATCCAGAGCCGCAGTAGCCGCCCCGAGGTTTTCGCTCACGCTTGCCTGCGTTTCAAGAGCTCCCCTTAGAGTAGAAACTTCCCGGCTCAATCGTTCCAGCCTACCGAGTAGCGCAGAGGTATCCATGTTGCCAAAACCAACAGGTGGAAGTTCATCCAGGAAGTATGAGACAAACCTGGGAATGTCTTCACCTCGCTCATTGAGCAATTTCAAGCAGTCCTTGATGTTATTAACGTCCTTCTGAGCGCCTTTGTGCTTGACATTGCGTTGCGTTGTCGGGCACAATTCAAACAGAAGTCTCTTGGAATGCTCAATCCAGTCAGAGGAGAAGTAGTTTGAGGCTAACAAAACAATTTCATCCTGTGATAGTGTCTTAATTTTAATAGAAATAAAGTTTAAAAACTCATCTTCCACTATCACTTTCCCGTTAGAGGTTTCATAAACCTCGGGTTTTGTACGAGAACATACAGCGCCACCAGCACGCAACGCTGCACCAGCCGCACCAGCCATGTGTGTCTGTGTGTCCATTAGTTTTGTTTTCAATAACTTGGTAAACAGTGGCAGTAAGCCAACAGCTACATGCAAGGTGTGTGGCACCAAGATAAATAATGCCGGATCAACAACGTCGAACTTCATCAGGCATCTCGAAACGCACCTAAATAGGTCAGTCACTCACACGCTAATGTGAAAGAGACGTTACATTTAGCATATATCGTCACATGTAACAAGCTAACCATTGCAAAGCGTTGTGCTAATACTGGGAACAGGCACATTGTATCTTTATAGTTAGTAGTTGCTGAGCCTCAGACATCCACGGCGCAAAGGAGGCAGGACAAACGGATCCATCTCCCCAGGAACAAACGCTGTGTTGGGTGGGCAAACTCATGTGATGCGTAATTGATCCCGTGGATGATTTGTAGGCTACTAAGTGTACAAGGTGTACCCTGGTCCGCCAAACACTGGGTCTTAATTCTGCACATATTTCTGTACTGTAGTCCTATTTACTATTTAATTATTTCATCCATGCGTGGCGCAGCGGATCCGTGCGCACTGTCACCTGCCGTGGAGACGCTGGTCTCACTAACCTCTCCTCCTCTGAGTCGGGTCTCCCTCGCGCTGGACTCAGTCTCACTGAGCCTACTAACACTTAGAAAATAAATGGCATTATATCAGGGAATTCAAACTGCTTATTGTGCGTAATTTGGACTGACTGTGAGATGCATGTTGTTCTGTAACTGGTGTGGCACTGCCACTATTCTCTTGATTTCCACTTCAACATTAGACATTTTTTTGAATGAAAAAGACGTTACATTCAGCATATATTGTTACAGGTAACAAGTTAACCATCGCAAAGTGTTGTGCTAATGCTGGGAACAGGCACATTGTAGTTGTATCCATATGATGTGACAGACTTGGGTTAATATTTCACCAGGTCCGAGGGCTAGAGGGATGTGTTAAGTAGACCCCACAAAGTTTTCCCACAACTGATTTTAATACTGTACTGTCTGGACATGCTTTGAATTCATAAGATTTATGGGACAGATCAGATGGTCAGAGACTTGAGACTTGACTTGGACTCGTGACAAAAGACTTGAGACTTGACTTGAACATGCCCCTCAAAGACTTGAGACTTGACTTGGACTTCCAAAAAATGACTTGTGAACATCTCTGGCATAATGTGAAAAACAGTTAAACGAATAGAACCATTCAATTTCGATTCTATCAAGACCAAAATTTGTATACAGCTTTTTTGGGACTGAGATACACATTTCTACTATAAATGAGCAAGATTTGTCAAAAAACATGGCTGCCATCAATCGAAGAACTTATTATAGGGCGGGGCTAACAGGGAATTGCCTATATCTCAAGTTCTGCCACAGCAATCTTGTCTAAAATTGATGGAGACATCGGACACCATGACTGGAATGTACGTACCAAGTTGGGTTACAATCCGCTGCTTGCGGCGTTGACTTTGGTGATTTGGCATCTGTTCAATGCTGCTTGCTGTTTTAACTTTCGGCGATTGTGCTGGTTCCTAAGCCGGCTGTAGTTCAGGCGGTAGAGCATTTGTCTAACAATCAAAGTTTACGGTTTGATCCCAGGCCCTGCAGTCTGATCTCAAAGTGTATGAATGTGAGTGAAAGGACTAGAAACGGGCAATGGAAATGCAGTCCATTTACATCATTCTGTTGGCCGACAAAGGGTTTGAACCCACTAATTGCCACTTGTGGCTATATTTGTGCTTTCTTTTGGAAGGCTCGCTGCTGAAAATCACCACTTACTAGCTAATTAATTAGCCTGACGTAAACGCTGTTTAACAGTTACTGTAACAGAATTGACGTGGTGGCTGGCCTCTGGTATGTGCACCAGTGTTTGTGTATCGACCCGCCCCAGCGAAGCTCGGACGTGTAGACAACAGAGGAACAGAAGAAATTAGCTGCAGCTTTACCAAAATGAAGGCTGAACAACAGAACCATTTTGGTACAAACATTTACTCACCATGTGGCGGATGGCCCTCTGAGATTTGCTCGCCAAATGGAAAATGTACCCGCATTTGGTGACTGGTGAGCCTACCTGCGCTCAGTGGATTACCATGGCAATGTACAACTGTCTTTCCTCATGGACAGATCATGCACCGTCCCGACAAAGAAGTTATCTATTTTTCTCGATTTGAACTGTTGCAGCGCTAACTGGGGCTCAACACACACGCGCACACACACACACACACACACACACACACACACACATACACACATTTCATAGATGTTCTTTTGAATGTACACATGTTCCACCAAAACAACCCGAGACTATTTAGCAGAGGGACCGTGGCACCTTAGCACCGCCCAAGACAATAGGGATTGGTTTAAATAAATGCCAATAAACCAGAGCACGTTTTTCTATCATCCATGAATGCTGTGTGGATTAGCCAGACCTTCCTCTGCAGCGCTGTGGAGGAAGGTCTGGACATGCAAGACTAGTGTGGAAGTAACCCTACTTCTAAAGATAAAATAAATAAGGTTCTCTTGAACTTTTATGCTCTTGACTTCTGCAGAGTTTTCCCACTTTATTTCCCCTTAAAACCCTGTTAACGTTGTTCCTACCTTCCTCTTCAACATCTTCACTCTTCACAGGTACAGGAGTGAATGGGAACTTGGTGATATCAGCCTCCTCCAGCCCTTGAAGCTGCTCTCCCTCCTGACTGCTCCACAGTTCCTCCTGTTCCTCTTTAATGTGTGGGGGGGGCTCTGGCTCCTGCTGGTCCACACTGGAGCTACACTCCTGCTGCTCCTCTTTAATAACAATCTGGCTTTTGTCATCTGGAGGCAAAGCTGAAACACAGACAGAAGTTAATGTCAGATAACGCTTAGAGGTTACAGGGTTTCCCCCAGAAAAGTTGTTTATCTCGTCTGTGCTTGGAGGCTTGCAAATATTACGGCTTAGCTAAGCTTAGAATATGCAAAACCCAGGTTGCTGAGCTGAAAACTGGAAAATATAGGGTAGCAGGTACAATAAATGACAATAATCTGGAAAACATAACTAATGCAATAACTCTGGTTTACCATGGAATCATTAATAGATTTCGTTTTACCACTAGCTGTCAGACATATACAGGCTATAGTTACATCTGTTGGGTGACATGGAAGCTGTAATTACAGGGTCACATCTATCTCTCTCTCTTTAAAAGGTCTGTGCTAAGTGGCTCTCCATATTTGTACTTTCTAAAATCCAAAATGTGAATGTATTTCAATAGCAGCACAACCTTACTGCATAATAGTTGTCTTATCTGATGCCATCACTAGGCTGATTTAAGAATTGAATTTAGGCTGCTATATTTAACAGTGAGTTCATTTCATTCAGGTGTGAAGATGGTTGCTCAGGAAAGACAGGGGAAGGCAACAGGTAGGTCTAACATTAGATGGAAGTGTAGGGGGAGCCACTTAATACCAACAGATTAATTTCCTAATATTATTAATATGGAAAATCAATTACATAATGTTTGTTTGACAATATGTCTTAGTGGAGAAGAACACAGGCAAGGAGTGAATGAGACAGACATGAGGTCGGCGATGACATCAGGTAGAGATGAGACCAGTGATGACATCAGGTAGAGATGAGACCAGTGATGACATCAAGTAGAGATGAGACCAGTGATGACATCAGGTAGGAGTTCTATTAGTTTAGACCACACAAAACTAAATGTCCAGCATGGTTTGAAGTTCTGTTGACCAACCTATTCACTGTGTCCTTTTTGGGGGGAAAATAGTGCAGACAGAGATGGAAAATATAAGAATTAGCCTATATGTCTGACAGCGGGGACGTAGTAAACAAATCATCCGCAATGCATATGCTCGAATTCCATCAATGATTTATTTATTGTAATAAAAATACAGTACAAGAAAAAAGTGGGCTACAATAATGTGGTTGCCACAGGGGCAACCAGGGGTGATGATTAGGTTGCCACTTGTCACAGGCAACCGTTAATGTCGAGCCAGTATTTATTTATTCATTTATTTATATATGCACATATATACCATATAATTATGGTAGGCCTACAGTGGCTGATATACTTTAAAATAAACCTTTATTATTTAAAGCCCATAAATGATGATGTCCGGCACACTTACTTATTGTTTTTTTGTGGGGGGGGGGGGACCAAAATTGTTGCTGCATACCCCTCGGACATTGGGTAGTTGCGCCCCTTACTACTATGTAACCATCACCTATACAGTCCTATGGAATACCTCTTAAATAAGAACCTGTTTATTTACGTACATTTACGAAAAGGAGTTGCTTTTAATGTGTATAGCGACAATAAAAAGGTATTCTATCTAGAAAACAGCCCCAAAATCACCATCACCAAACCCACCAGTCTCCATGTAAATAATCTGTACTTTTAGCGTGTATAGAGCCAGCATATTTCCACATGTAAATCGGTGAATTAAGGGTTAATTTCAACCAAAACAGAGTGGGGATTGTTGGAACAGTGGAAAGATGAACCAAGACGGCTTTTCATAGTTTTATTGTGTTTATGTCCACTTTGAATGCAGTGCGTTTTACGATGATAAAAGTACTGATTATTTGCATGGAGTCTGGTGGGTTTGGTGAAGGCCTGTTAAAGAGCGAAGATTACATTACAGTAGATCTTATAAACAAATGCTTATTTACATACGTACTATCGTTGCTGAGAGAAGAGATCCCAGGAAGGAGAGAAAGATCAACTGAAGGTTTAATGACCAAACCTGCTCTGTGTAGCCGAAGCTGAGGGTTGTAAACAGCGTCCAGTAGCTCCCGTTGTCGCTCGTTCTCCTCTTTTGAACGACAAAGTTCCTCCTCGTACTCTGCTATCGTTCTTTCAAACAGCCCAAATATCTCTTCAGCAGCCGCAGTTAGTCGCTGCTCCACCAACGCTCTCAGCATCTGGACTTTACACATTTTACCTCTTTCTCAACACAACTAAGACACTCTGCTAACACACGTTTCTGCTAGACGCCATCTTGTTCAAAGCGTGAAGTTAGCCGCAGTAAACACTACAGCTTCCGGTGCAGATCAGTTGCTGAGCTTCAAAATAAAGGTCTGTGAGTGTTCCAGTTGCTGAGCTTCAAAATAAAAGTCCCAACGTGTTTGAGACTTCCTCAGAAATACACACAAAAAAGATTAATGATTAAAACACACTTTTGAAGCAAGACAAATACTTTATTAAATATTCAGAGCTCTGAGAAAACAATGAACCAAATTAAAGATGATGGTAGTTTGTTTCCCTTTCCTTTTAATGTGTCAAACAGAAGATTTGACAAGACAAGTTTGGGTCTTGCATTGTAATTTCATCTGATTTGGTTGTTTGTCTGAAGGTGAACATTAACTTCACCTTCATAAAGCAGGAAACACCCAACCAATCAGGTTTTGCATAGGCACGGGAAGTCCCTAGTGGCAAAGCTTTAAAACTGCGATGACAATAAAATGATATCTTAAAATGTATTTACAGTATTGAATCAATACTGTAAATACTATTTATTCTCTTTACTTATATTTGTTTATTGTTTGTTTAATTTTAGAGTGTCTTGTACTTTTCCCCCTATCCCTTGCTGCAGCAAGAGTGTGAATTTCCCCGTTGTGGGAGTAATAAAGCATTTTGAATCTTGGTCTGTCCGCTCACATGTAGCTCTGTGCAGGTAGGACCATATACTGTGTGTGTGTGTGTGTGTGTGTGTGTGTATATACTGTATACAGTGTTCGAACTATACCGTGGCCTTCGGGGGAGCCCACTTTTTTTCCACGTGGGTGACTGTATGCTGCGACTTACAATGACTTACAAAGATACATAACAGCTACAAGTGTATGCACTATACAGGATTTACCCTATCATACTTTATCGACAGGAATAGATAGGGCAAACAGCCACCCACAAATATATAAACAATAAGAAGAATACCAGAATTCCTCCGTTCAATTAGACCATAGCAACGCACCCCAAGCTTCCATCCTTAACAAACAGCCATGTATACGGGCTCTTCCAGGCTCTCCACTGCTGGCTGTTCTAATTTAACGGGAGAGAGGAGCGAGAGGGGTTAGGATCATCTTCAGCCAGAGAGGACATTATTTCTTCAGCTTCTTCTTGCGTTGTCACCCCGGTGGGAGGTGTGCTAACAGGGCTTGCAGCAGGTGAATTAGTCGTGCTATTAACGTCATCGCTACACAGTTTCTTAGTTAAACCAAAATTAATTAAACTGCCTTGTTTTCTTTTTGCCATGGCTATATGATGCTTACTGCAGAATGGATTTCAAGGACTTAGCGCACTGATTAATGGCCTCCAACGTTTATATTTTTTCTACGAATCTTTGAGTTAACATGTAGCCTACTAAACATGAGTTGGATTTGCACCGCAGCGCCGCCACGCCTTGATGCTCATAACAAGAATAGCATGTATAGTATAGTATATAGTATGTATACTATAGTATAGTTTTCTTTATTGAAGTGAATTGGGTTTAAATCACCATCACGCATGAATTATATTTTTGCAGTTTTACACATTATAATCCACGATGATCACATTACACAAAACTGAAATTGCACGTCAAAATGACACATTGTCAATATTTTTAGAGACCCCCCAAAATTTCACAAATCACGTTTTCAGGGGAGCCCATGTCTTATTAAGGGGAGCCGAGCTCCACCTAGCTCCCCCGTAGTTCGCACCCTGACTGTATATATATATATATATATATATATATGTGCTATGTTAAATTTGATATGGTATTATGCAATTGGGCATTGTTAAATACAGAAGTTATCGACCACAGCATGAGTTAACGGGAAATGTGCAATAATCAAAATGAAGTACAATACGAGGGGGAGGATGCGTTGTGGGTTCTCTTCTGTTCTTCTCTGAGGAAAGGTGGGGGGTATTGTGTGTGGTTATTAGATGTTCATTGAAGTATTGGATGAGATAATGTATGATTATGTTCTATGTAGGTTAAAGGGATACTTCTCCGATTTAGCATTAAGCTTTGTATCAGTAGAAACAGGGTAGTATTTTTGAATGACCGTGATTCCCTCCCTCATGTCCCCCTGAGACGAGAGATCTCTGTATTGTGGGTCTGGAAAAAATCTTCCAATGACGTAAAACGACGATTTTTGCATATATATATACATATATTCGTCTTTCCGATGGTGAAATATCCCTTTAACTGTATGTATATTGTGTGTTTATGCGCAATGTGTCGCCATTGGTTTCTCTCGAATGCCCAAGACAAATTTCTCCAACAGGAGACAATAAAGGCTTAGCTTATCTTACGATGTCATGTTGTCCAGTGGGTCTAACGTTACCGGTCTGCTAACCCATTGTCTCTGGATCTAACTGTTCCTCCTCATTCCCTCCAAGAACGGCTCCCGAGCTGCGTCAGGAGGTTCTCCTCCCAGCGAGCTTCAACAGTTTACGGCCCCACTGACGCATATTGTCACTGGACAACTAACAACAATCGCCATTTTGTTGTATACCCATCAAATGACCACAGCAAACAGTCCAATGGCCTTTCTATTCGTTTAATTTCTATGCAAGGACACGATGAAGACTCCAGAGACTGTTGATACTCACTCCATGCTGATTTATTTGTTACATTTTAACAAACAAACCGAGTTTCCTCAGACACATCAACTGACCACCGGCGATAGTCAGTCGAATAGACAACTGAATCTAAGTTTCATATGACTCTCTTCTTATACAGCGTTTTGGGCGGTGTCAGTTGGACACATTCACGCCCACAGTTACCTCAGGTTTGTTACAGCTTTAGATGGACCTGAACTGGTGATACTGCATGACTAACGTACATGCTAGTCAACAGATGGTTTACTTCAAATGATTTCACTTTATTTCATCCTGGAGGGTACTCAGCATGTCCTGGTGTACCACACCGGTCATATCAAACCATTATATTTCTTTACTTTATTAGCTTTACCGTGGCCTAATTAGTGGCATAGGAAATGTCAAAAGACCTTAAATAAACAGAAGGTAGCACTTCAAAACTGGGAAAAACAACCAGCACTACTTTATTTACAGTTTTTTTCGATTGGTTAAGCACTATTTTCTCAACACACAATCAGCAGAACACCTCAGACCTTTTGCAAAATGAAACATTCTTACAAAAACTATACACTAATTTATAAAAAAACATATTTTGTTACCATATGAAACACGTGCGTTTCATATGACGTAATGCTGTTTGAACCAGTTACACACTGCTGTTGCTAACCTAAAACACTTGTAGCAATTCTACTTGTCAGTAATTAGAGTACTGTAAATGAAGTACACAGAGAAAGTGCAAATACACAATAAGTTCAACAAACACTACACAAGACCAATGCTGCAGACTGAGGAAAATATGATGCATTTCTCTCCATATACCCAAATCAGTCAACATGGAGAATCAACAACATGTACCAGTTTTCATACTACTACAGTAGTAGTGTGTAGGCTATAACACTGTTAGCTCAGGAAACAACAGACAAACTGTAAAATACTGTATCCAGTACAGGTTACAGTTACAGTAAAAATCAGCAAATCCACCAATGTTTTAGGTCTCTTACCCCCGTTGTTGTCCACAAAACCTCAGTGCCAACACTTTGAAATAAAGACAAGGAAAGCACAAAAAAAAAGGCATTGCTAACATCACATCCAGCAAGCCAACTCTGTCTCGCATAACAAGAGTGGGGGAAGCCCCGGTGTATCTTTGTCACTGGCCTGCTTCTGATCATTTATTTTACTTGTGAAGACCGTTGTAGAGAACCATCCATGTTATTTTCTTGACTATTTTGGTTGAAATAAACCCCAAATTTTAGAAACCTTTTGTAAATGGGTCAAATTTGACCTGAGGAAAAAACAGGAGGGTTAAAATAAGACTGTACTTTTTCCTACCACACAATATAATGTCTTCTATCTAGATGTTGATACATACAGATTTTTGTTTGATACTTGAGAAGTTCTACTTGGACTTTAAAAGGCACACACATTATTCCATGTCACCAGTCTGGTCTTCAGTCTCTGGTTGTAAAAGTGGATGAGGATGTGAGTTCCTGGCTGGTTCTGGTCCTCCACAGTCCTCTCCATCAGCTTCTGTTTCCATCGGACCAACACATTTATGTGTTTTGACATGAGAACGCCAGGCAAATCTTTTGTTACAAACACTGCAGCTGAATCTTTTCTCTCCTGTGTGGACTGCCATGTGTGACCGTAAATGTCCTCTCTGTGTAAAATATTTCTTACAGACTGAGCAGCTGAAAGGTTTTTCTCCTGTGTGGACAATGGCCATGTGTGACCGTAAACCTCCTCTCCGTGTAAAAGATTTCTTACAAACTGAGCAGCTAAAAGGTTTCTCTCCTGTGTGAGTTTTCATGTGTGTCCGTAAATCTCCACTCTGTGTAAAGGATTTCTTACAGACTGTACAGCTGAAAGGTTTTTCTCCTGTGTGAGTTCTCATGTGGTTCTTCAGGGTTCCACGTTCAGTGAAAGCTTTACCACACTCAGAGCAGCTAAAAGGTTTCTCTCCTGTATGAGTTCTCATGTGCGTCTGTAAACCTCCTCTCTGTGTAAAAGATTTCTTACAGACTGAGCAGCTGAAAGGTTTTTCTCCTGTGTGGATTATCATGTGTAACCGTAAATTTCTAGATGTTAAAAACGTTTTCTTACAAACTAAACAGCTGAAAGGTTTTTCTCCTGTGTGGATTCTCATGTGTCTCTTCAGGTGCTGCTTTGTGCTAAATCGGTTCCCACACTCAGAGCAGCTGAATGTTTTCTTACGTTTTGAATCATGTTTCAGAGAGTTTAGAGCTGACTGAGGTTCTCTGGTCTCCTTCCAATCAGCACTGTCATCAGTCTCAGGTTCAGAAGAGTCTCCAGTCTGGTCTTCAGTCTCTGGTTGTAAAAGTGGATGCGATTTCCTGGCTGGTTCTGGTCCTCCACAGTCCTCTTCATCAGCTTCTGTTTCCATGTGTTGAGTTTGTCTCTGATGAAGCTGTGAGGACTGAGCTTCCTCTTCATCATCTTCCCTCTTCACAGGGACAGGAGTGAATGGGAACTTGGTGATATCAGCCTCCTCCAGCCCTTGAAGCTGCTCTCCCTCCTGACTGACACGCAGTTCCTCCTGTTCCTCTTTAATGTTTGGGGGGGGCTCTGGCTCCTGCTGGTCCACACTGGAGATACACTCCTGCTGCTCAGGGGGAACCTCTTCTTTAACCACCAACAGCTGCTCAACATCTGCAGGAAACACATAAAGAGAATAGTTGTGGAACTGTATCGTATCACCTGGATTGTGATTGTTATGAAGAAATACTGGTTGTTCAGTCAGTTACATGTACACTATTAGTTTTCCTTTTCAGTATTGGAAAACTGTTGGAAAGGCTGTTGACTGACATTTTAGGGCCCTCTTGTGGTGAAATAATGCAACTGCGTTGTTGAGCACAAAGTGGCGCAGTCGGTAATTAAAGGGACACTTCCCTCCCAGCTTGTGTATGCTTGAGTCACAGTTACAGCCTCAACAATGCCTTTTTACATCTCTCAGCCCCTTGTCAGTTGAGTTGTACATAAATGTTGAGAAGCATACTGTTTATCAGACCCCAGATGAGACAAGAAGCTAACGTTAGCGAAACCTGCAGTCCCTCTGCCTTTGTATTCCCCCAACTGACACACTGTATTAAATTACCGTTTAAAACGTTTTCCAGGTTAGGGGGAATACATATCGTTCAAAACCAACATGAAAAATCGTAGTAATATTTCCTCAGCATTCTTTTGCTAAACTGTGTGTAAAACGAGCGGTGATGTTAAATCACCCGTTTCAGGTAATGGCACGCACACACACACACACACACACACACACACACACACACACACACACACAAACATGTATTTTTCATAGATGTTCTTTTGAACGTAAACACGTTCCACCAAAACAAGTTCCTGAGACTATTTTGCAGAGGCACCGTGGCTCCGTCCGGTGCTTAGCACCGCCCAAGACGATTGTGATTGGTTTAAAGAAATGCCAATAAACCAGAGCACATTTTTCTCCCATCCAGGAATGCTGTGTGGACTAGCCAGACCTTGGTCAGCAGCGCTGTGGAGGAAGGTCTGGACATGTGAGACTAGTGTGAAAGGAACCCTACTCCTAAAATAAAATAAACCAGGTTCTCTTGAACTTTTATGCTCTCGACTTCTGCAGATTCCGCCCCCCTAAAAACCCTGTTAACGTTGTTCCTACCTTCCTCTTCATCATCTTCACTCTTCACAGGAACAGGAGAGAATGGAAACTTGGTGATATCAGTCTCCTCCAGCCCTTGAAGCTGCTCTCCCTCCTGACTGCTCCACAGTTCCTCTTTAATGTGTGGGGGGGGCTCTGGCTCCTGCTGGTCCACACTGGAGCTACACTCCTGCTGCTCCTCTTCACTAACAATCACTTCCAGAACGTCTGGAGGTAAAACTGAAACACAGACAGACATACATTAAATATCAGTCCCAACAATACTTTGCTAATTAGCTGATTTCACCGCGATAAGGACGCAGCTTCATAATGAAATCGTCCGATTTATTAGCCTGGATGCCAGCTGAACTTAAGGCAAGGCAGCTTTATTTGTATAGCACATTTCGGCAACAGGGCAATTCAAAGTGCTTTACATAAAAACAATTTAAATTTTTTTTTAAAAACAGATAAAATACGAGAATAAAAGTTACAGTGCAGTATAAGAAATTAAACATTAAAGAGCAGTTAAAAATAGTTAAACATATAAAAAGGCAGATAAAACACGAGATTACTTTTACTCTCATTTTACCATTGTGCCAAACATTTAATGGTTAACTATTTTCAGGAAACCGAAAATTGGATGATCAATATTCTAAACATTGGAGAAATCCAGGCCCATATTTTTGTGTCATTATATCCATTATTGGTCCCTGTGGGACGTGTGTCTGACTGTCTTGTTTGCCACCCATTCTGGCGTGGAGAGTACTTTATTTGTGTGTTAAAACAGTGGTTCCCAACCTGGGGTCAGTTGTGCAACTTAACTTTCAGTTTCAACCCGAGACTGATCTGTATATACAGTAGGCCTATATGTAAATATTAGTTATACCAGGGTTTCTGCAGGTATCAGCAAATCTCATTTCATGCTTTTTCATGCCACTTTAAACTAATTTCATGTCCAACTGCAGATACTTTCACACACAAATTGTAAGCATTTGACAATGCCAATTTTTAATATTTGAAAATCCAAATTTAACTGTCAGATGGCTCACAAGACGGTTTACAGTCATTAAATGCAACAATGAATCAGTTGTCGTTGAAATGTGGGGGAAGTCCAAATTTGAGAATGTAGCTGGTTTTGTCCTTTCCACAGGTGAAAGATTTGGATGTCAGAATCAGGAAACATTTTCTGAAATAACTCAAGAGACACCTTCGTTGGATGCATATGAGTGGTGCTTCACTGCAGTGTTCAGACACCAGAACACCTCCGCTTCCAAAGCCGCATTCGAGCCAAATGCCGCTCGCAGGTCGCTGGTCTTCCCAGCTGTCCCGGCTCTGCTGGGGGCAGTCACTGTAGCGGCTCCGCTGGGGCCTACGGCAGGAGTGGTGGTAGCAGCGGCAGCTGCAGGTGTGGTGGTGACAGCAGAAGTTGCGTTGCCGGTCACGACAAAAAAAATTCTAAACAGTTAACTGCTGCCTGCCATTAAGCGCCGACTTGTGACTCTCGGACTGCATGTGTGAGTTCACCGCATTGACGCCCATTGTGCAAAGTTTGAAGTTTTTTTTGCACACGCTGCAAAATGCATCTCTGGGTTTACCGTCGACGGGCTTTAACCAGGTTCTGAATAGTTCATCCTCCAACCACTTCTGCTCATACCTGTCAAGTTTTGGATTTGAAAATAAGGGAAATTTTCCGGCGCCCACCGCGAGCAGTCCCACCCCCCCCCAACCAAGCTCCAGTATCCCTTACATTTTAAGACAGGTGTACAAGAAAGCTAAAATCACCACTTGATGCAGAATGCTGAAAACATTTACAATTTATAACATTGCTTGTCTTTACATTTTATTTTCATTCCACACATTCTTTTCATTTCATATTGCTTTTCTTTTACAGTTTTTCTTTTCATTTCACATAACCTTTCTTTACTCTTTTAGTGAGTTATTGTATAAATTTGTTGCAGACTTTGCATTCTTTAAGATTGTTTTTGAAGGAGTGTATTAGTGGTCTGGGCCAGAGTGGTTCATGTTACATGAGAGTAGAGCGCAAACAGTTCTGTTTAACGTCATCCTATTCTCTGGAACAATCTTTCGTACCATGCTAAACACCCTTTCTCAACTTGCATTGCTATGGGGAATACATAGTAAAGCCTTCAGAAGTTTTGGCAGCGCACCGTCTCTGTCGTAGCGTCCATCATCCGTCTCTTTTTTTTTTTTTTTTTTTTCCTGCGTTGTCTCTCATCATCTGACCTCACACACTAAACTCGCGACAACTGCCACCTACAGTACCTGTAGTAGGCTACTGCACATGGCAGTTATCGCGAGGCTAGTGACAGAGCTCAGATTGGGAATGTTTTTTTTTTTTTTACTCCGCTCGGACCCGGGGTATTATTTTTTAACAACGCAGGTTAAAATACGGGAGATTTACGGGAAAATACTAATACGGGAGGACGGCGGGAAAGAAGAGTAAAATACGGGACTTTCCCGGCCAAAACGGGATACTTGACAGGTATGCTTCTGCTGAAACTTGCATTTTCCCGTCATTTGATATTTCCTCCGTTCTTTCGCCACAGCGTACACTCACTCACACCAGAGACAGTAGACTCTCACTCACCGCACGTTGCATTACTAGCATCCGGTGTCGCGACTTCGTGCACCAGCCGTAAAAAACAGCCAATTGAAAGGCTCCGCCTGCTATACTTCCGATCAAAATTAGATTTAGATGTTTATATAATCAAAATAAATCGTGAAAAATCGTTTTTATTCCATCAAGTTTACATAATTTGTAATGCCTTTGAACATCGAAGTTCATGCTTTTTCATGCCTGAATTTTCAAAAAATCTATTTAATTACTTTTCATGCTTTTTAATGACCTGCGGAAACCCTGTATACTTAACCTATTTTCATGTATATATTTGATTACAATGCTAAACAGCTCTGTTACACTTATGCTAGTAGATCGTTGATCAGCTGTTTCTCTGTGGAGAGAGAGAAAGAGAGAGAGAGAGAGAGTGGTGTGTAACAATCAGCTGTTTTTCCGAAAGGGATAGTCAACGTGTCAGCTCTTTAGATCAAATTGTGGTCACTACTACGTATTTTGGTAGTTGTTGTGTTTAGTGTAGTTTCATCGTCCAAACGACTCTCTGATTTACTTTTGTCGGGTCCTCTTCGTGGAATGGAGGATTAAGTTAGACTCAGATGTTTTCTGTTGAGATGCTGAGATGATGCTGAGATGAGATGATTATTGTGGTAAGCTAGTTCGTTTCAGCCCTACTGTTATCCGACAGTTAACTCTGTAATATTAAATGTGAACGGCAGTTAGCCGACCCGAACGTTAAAGGCTCGCGAATGTCAACATTGTCATGACAGTAGCGGTGTAACGGACCATAGTTGAACACTCACGGTTTGGAATGCATGTGAACCGCTGATCAATTGCAAAGTTTAACCGTAATAATAGTGTAAAACAAATGTTACTTAAAGTAAGCTGATGAATCTCTATGGAGGGTTGCCGTAAAAAGAACTACATTTTCAGGCAACTACATTTTCTGTTCATCTGAACGGTGCATGTTTAAAATCCAGCGCTAATACTGCACCGGTGCCAAACCGACCGGTATCTACCGGACGGAATAGGAACACAGATTTCGGTGCAACTTAAATGCTCTCTGATGCTCCGAAAACAGACGTTAGAGGCAACAGAAGCATCGCTGCATGTGACGCTAGTTAACAGTAATAACCAGGCTTCAAAATTAACATTTTCGTCTACCAGCCAAATGGCTAATGAATGTTCAAATATTACCAGCCATTCAATAGATTACCATTGGGTTTTTTGGCTGGTGAGTGAAGCAAATCTACCAGCCACTTGCATATTTCACCAGCATTTGGCTGGTAAACGGTGCTAATTTAGAACCCTGGTAATAACACGTTACATTTGGCAGCAGGTAACTTGTATGTTAAACTACAGTTAGCTAGCAGCTGGATTAAACACGGTTTAAATGCTGACAGCTAAACGGTGTAAAAGTGTGACTGTATTTCACTGTATGGGATTCCAACAGCAGGACGTACAACAGTCTGCCGCTAAAGCTATGAGCTAAAAGACACAAACAACACAAAAAACAACACAGACGGACACAAACAGAGACACACACAAACAGAGACACACACAGACCAGAGATGTTCACAAGTCATTTTTTGTAAGTCCAAGTCAAGTCTCAAGTCTCTGACCATCTGATCTATCCCCAACACTGCATTGTTGAATCCTATGAATTCAAAGCATGTCCTGTAGCTACCATCCAGACAGTACAGTATCAAAATCAGTTGTAGGATAACTTTATGGGGTCTACTTAACACATCCCTCTAGCCCTCGGACCTGGTGAAATATTAACCTAAGTCTGTCACATCGTATGGATACAACTATAAATATACAATTTGCTTTTTTCCCAGCATTAGCACAACACTTTGCAATGGTTAGCTTGTTACATGTGACGATATATGCTAAATGTAACGTCTCTTTCACATTAGCGTGTGAGTGACTGACCTATTTAGGTGCGTTTGGAGATGCCTGATGAAGTCCGATGTTGATGATGCGGCATCATTTATCTTGGTGCCACACACCTTGCATGTAGCTGTCGGCTTACTGCCACTGTTTAACTTATTGAAAGTAGGGATGCACCGAAATGAAAATTCTTGGCCGGAACCAAAAAAGAGGAACCCAAGACCGAAAACCGAAACACCGAAAGAAATTATGCCAGTTATTAGTACCATTGCATTTATGGCTATGACTGTGTACTAACTTTACTAAAATCAAGGCACTGCAATTGTATAAATTAATATTAAAGTTTAATAAAAAAAATATCTAGCAGAAATATGGCTACAATCTGATAGTCAGATACAGTGTGTATATATATATATATATATATATACACACACACACACACACACACACACACACATATACATATATATATATATATATATATATATACACACACACATATATACATATACATATACATATATACATATACATACATATATACATATATATATATATATATATATATATATATATATATATATATATATAGTAGCCTAAGAACAGAATAGCTTACCTATTGTTATTATTATTGATTGAGGCACTTTCTTGCAGGATTTCACTGAACATATCAGACAACGAGGGTGCATGCCCCTCATCTGGTGCAGAGAGACAAGTCTTTGTTTCTGCGCTCTGATCTCCTGCGCCGGGCGCTGCTCCGTGCGCGCTCCGTCTCCGTCTCCACGCGGGTTCTCCGCATCCATCGCGGCCTGGATCATTTCTCGTGCGCCCGGCTTTATTTCCGCATCCAAGTAATGGTCTTTATAACGCGGATCATGTACAGTCGCGATGAAGTGCAGAGGATCCGAATATATCTCACTGAAACGTGTGCTGACAGACTCTAAGAGTACTTTTCATTGTTTTCACTCCGTGGTCCGTCTCAACCTCTTTGCTTAGGAGACGCTTTGCAGGTGGATCGGGTACAGAAGTGAATCTAGGACAGCGGATGTTTTTCTTGCAGCTGAAGGACTGGGAGGATAAAGTTAGCACGCTGATATAAAAACAGGTTAGCTTCTGGAGCTAGCTGCATGCGGCTAACAGGCTAACGTTAGCTTAGCGTGACTATGAGAGCAGTTAGACTGTCAGACTCACCTTCTCCCCGCAGCTTGGTCTCCTCCGTGAGTTCCCGGTGTCGCTCCATCTCTGATGAACAGACTAAGAAACGCTGTTTGGGATTCCCTGATCTGGATTCAGCTAACGGCTTCTCTCCTCACCGCTCCCGCTGCTGAGCACGGGCAAACAACAACAAACACCACTTCCGGCGGGACCGCTGTCAAAATAAAAGCCCCGTTATTCTATTTTCACTTCTTTTTTTTATTTCTTTCATGAGTATACATTTTGTTATATTCAGGAACCCTGTTTTACTGGTTCACATATCTGTCTATATGGTTCATACTGGATATCCATATTTATTTTTCTGTTTCTATTATAATATATTCTGTTAATACACTGCATATATCTATATTATTCTTACTACTATTATAAGGGAACTGCTAATACATTGCACATATTTATATTTAATTTATATTACTCTGGTTGGACGCAAACTGCATTTCGTTGTCTTTGTACTTGTACTCTGCACAATGACAACAAAGTTGAATCTAATCTACTGTTGTAACTTTTTCAACAGTAAAGATTATTAGAAAAACTGATGGATTGATGTATATTTATTTATATATGTTTATAGCCTTTAGTTTGATAACCTACATTTGATGCATTACTTTATCAAATTATTATTGTTATTATTGTGAGTTGAATATATTTTGCAACAATATCTGGATAGAAGACAAGATCATTTTTTATGTTGCTGTGTGTCTCAAAAGCTAGACAGCAGATTAAGCCGAGATTTCCCAGTTATCCTGGATGATTTCAATCTTGACTCGGTTATGTCAACTTTATGGTAATGAGCTATGACGCGGTTCAGCGGCAAGCAGCGACAAACGGCAGCAACCAATCGGAATATAGACGTCCTTCGCGCTGGCTGATCCCGGAGAAACATACGATGTCAACTTTCGTTCCTACCAAAACATTAGCTCCGTGAAAATGGAGGAAAAGCTCCTAATGGCCGTTGCTGGTTTCCCCTATCATTTATGATATGACTTTGTTTGCGTGTAGGGACCAGTTAACGTTACCGGCTGCCGGTCACCTTGTTTCTAAACAGTCCGCTCACGGTGAAGTGCTGCACGGGTCAACAGCTGGCGGCTGCTCGCTCTGCCTGCATTCTGCTGCGGTTCAGCGGCTAACGAGCGAGCTAACTGCTAACAGACACCGCTGCGACCAACAAACAATACAAATTCTGTCCTTACATATGTAATTTATAAAAGGTTTCTAGTGTCAGTGTGTTGGCCGTGCTGTGGCTGCTTGTGCTTTTTCTTCAATTGTGTGTTGAACCAACCCGATCTCACTCAAAAGCGTACAAATAACACGGGTTTCTACCGTGCAATGTGTACGCGAAAGTGAAATTCTACGTGCATTACATACGCGGAGCGCTCCAACTGAAGTCATGGGGACCAGTGCGTTTTATATGCACGCAGCTCGCGTTACCACGTTGTGTGTTATCGCGAGAACAGCATCACACACAAAAACATAGATATGGTTGGGTTTAGACAAAGAATGCAGGGAAAGGCTTTAATAACACAAGAAAATCACAAAAACACACTAATAAACGGTTGGGTTTAGGGAAGAAACATTGGGAAAGGCTTAACAAAAAAACACTACAAAGTCGCAAAAACGCGCCACATAAACACGCTAATAAACGGCCTAAAATCGCCAAACACGGGACGTGAACCCCGGTCTCCTGGGTGAAAGCCCTGTGTTTTACCCATCCACCACCCCAACCAACCTCCTTTCATACTATAAACGCAGTGGTTTCCATTACTGTAATTGGAGCGCTCCGCGTATCTGCTGTACGCACAATTTCAATTTCGCGTACACATTGCACGTATTTCACAGGTAGAAACCTGTGGTATTTGTACGCTTTTCAGTTAGACTGGGCTGGTTGAACATGATCGAAGAACGCTGCCACGTCAGAGCGGCCAAAGCGTCAAAAAGCGTCCCCGTACTTTCTGACAAGCGTCCTCGACAGGGCGGCCAGAGCTTCTTTGCAGCTGTGTGTACGTACAGTTACAGCCTTTTCTGTTCACTCAGCAGTGGTTTTACCTTATGGTTATCATTGTCATTAGCCTGCATTAAAATACAACAGGTACATATTGCTGTTCAGTTTAATACTGTTATTATTTTAAACATTATTCATGTCACAGTCGTTGCTGTTATATTGCTGTATGAAGACATTTGGTGAATATATCACGTCAGTTGTTGAGATAATTAGAAAAGGCTGATGAAGTTACAGATGTGTTTTAAATGAAAGTCAGTGATGAAGGGTAATATATAAAGTCCTATACATGTTTCTATAATGAAGTCAGTGATGAAGGGTAATATATAAAGTCCTATACATGTTTCTATAATGAAGTCAGTGATGAAGGGTAATATATAAAGTCCTATACATGTTTCTATAATGAAGTCAGTGATGAAGGGTAATATATAAAGTCCTATACATGTTTCTATAATGAAGTCAGTGATGAAGGGTAATATATAAAGTCCTATACATGTTTCTATAATGAAGTCAGTGATGAAGGGTAATATATAAAGTCCTATACATGTTTCTATAATGGTTCTAACAACGGCAGACTACTCAGAGACCAATACATCTTTTTAGATCATTTATTTCTTGGTATATGTAACCCCATTTGTAAAGGTCCTATCCCCTGACCAATCGGCCTATCCTAACCTTAACCACTCAAGGTCAAATGCCTAACCCCAACCAATCAAGCTGCTTCGTGGGGCGGGACTTGGCGTGGCCATAGTGGAATTAGGGAAACTAAACGGCACGTATATCTTATTTCTTTTCTATTCTTTAACAATATTGGATCATGTTTGTTCCTCTTTCATGTTTATTTTATCTGCCATTCTTAGCACACAATGTGTGTTCTATCCGGTGGTGGAATGTAACTAAGTATATTTACTCCAGTACTGTTCTTAAGACCAGATGTTGAGGTACTTTACTTTACTTTACTTGAGTCTTTTCTTTTCATGCCACTTTCTACTTCTACTGCGCTACATTTCAGAGAGAAATATTGTACTTTTTACTCCACTACATTCATCTGTTACAGCTTTAGTTACTAGTTACTTTAGTTACTCCGCTACATTCACCTGTTACAGCTTTAGTTACTAGTTACTTTAGTTACTCCGCTACATTCATCTGTTCCAGCTTTAGTTACTAGTTACTTTCAGTTACTCCGCTACATTCATCTGTTCCAGCTTTAGTTACTAGTTACTTTAGTTACTCCGCTACATTCATCTGTTCCAGCTTTAGTTACTAGTTACTTTCAGTTACTCCGCTACATTCATCTGTTCCAGCTTTAGTTACTAGTTACTTTAGTTACTCCACTACATTCACCTGTTACAGCTTTAGTTACTAGTTACTTTAGTTACTCCGCTACATTCACCTGTTACAGCTTTAGTTACTAGTTACTTTAGTTACTCCGCTACATTCATGTTACAGCTTTAGTTACTAGTTACTTTAGTTACTCCACTACATTCACCTGTTACAGCTTTAGTTACTAGTTACTTTAGTTACTCCACTACATTCATCTGTTCCAGCTTTAGTTACTAGTTACTTTAGTTACTCCCCTACATTCGTCTGTTCCAGCTTTAGTTACTAGTTACTTTAGTTACTCCCCTACATTCGTCTGTTCCAGCTTTAGTTACTAGTTACTTTAGTTACTCCCCTACATTCATCTGTTACAGCTTTAGTTACTAGTTACTTTAGTTACTCCGCTACATTCATCTGTTACAGCTTTAGTTACTAGTTACTTTAGTTACTCCACTACATTCACCTGTTACAGCTTTAGTTACTAGTTACTTTACACATTAAGATTCCTGCTCACAGAACACATGTAGTTTATAACATCTGATGTTTTATTATAAAGTAAACTAGCCGACAATATAACGGCTACAAGTCCAGCTGAGATGATGAGACCATTAAACACACAGCTGGTTGGATCCTTTACTCTTTCTACAATGTGTTAATACTTTAACTACACTCTCCTGATGATACTCACAGACTTTAACTGAAGTAACATTTTCACTGCAGGACTTTAACTTGTAACAGAGTATTTTTACAGTGTGGTATTAGTACTTTTACTGCAGTAATCTGAATAAGTCTTCCAGCGCTGGTGGATCTTAAGAAAGAGAAAAGAAGTTTTTACAGAGTAACTTTAACTAAATTTAATAAAACGTTTCTGTGAAGTGTGTTCGTACTTTAATAACATAATTAAGTTAAAATATTGGTTGCACTTAGATATACATTTTTCATCAATCTGGTGAACTTTAAGAGATAATTAAGATGCTAGATCTATGTAGAATCTGTGCTCTTGTAAACAATGCTGTGTTCTTGTGAACAATTTACCCATAAACACATTTTTGGGTAGTATACCATTGAGTCATCAAAAGGACAAGCTTTGCACGCTAAATTTGGACATTTCATTTTATAAATACTTACTATATAGAGAGCATCCAATCAGTACATTTGATATTATTTTTGTGAAACGAGGACCTTAAGCGCTCATTCTTTGAAAAGTGCACAACAGGTGTCAAAGGATGAAAATCTTATTCTGAAGGAAAGCATTTCATTCTCACGTTATTAGACCGTTCTGAGAGACAGCAAAGGCAAGATGATCTGCAGCTTAAGTCAAAAGCATCAATTAAACCTAACTTAGCGGCCTGCTGACCCACTGCCACTGAGTCTAACGTTAGCAAATCGTGGGTGAATCTTGCTAAACATACGTTACTTAGAAAGAAGTTAACACATGTGTGGGCCCTATAAAATATTGGGTGGTTACATTTTTCTGATTTCTTGATTATATGACAGACATTATAAGACAAAACAATATCTAATAAAATATTTAAAATAAGAGTGTACTTTTTCCTACCACACAATATAATTGTCTTCTATCTAGATGTTGATACATAAAGATTATTGTTTGATAAGTTTTGCTCGAACTTAAAAGGCACAAACATTATTCCATGTCACCAGTCTCAGGATCAGAAGAGTCTCCAGTCTGGTCTTCAGTCTCTGGTTGTTAAAGTGGATGTGAGTTCCTGGCTGGTTCTGGTCCTCCACAGTCCTCTCCATCAGCTTCTGTTTCCATCGGACCAACACATTTATGTGTTTTGACATCAGAACGCCGGGAAAATCTTTTGTTACAAACACTGCAGCTGAATCTTTTCTCTCCTGTGTGGACTGACATGTGTGACTGTAAACCTCCTCTCTGTGTGAAAGATTTATTACAAACTGAGCAGATGAACGGTTTTTCTCCTGTGTGGATTCTCATGTGTTGTTGTAAATATCCACTCCGTGTAAAAGATTTATTACAAACAGAGCAGCTAAAAGGTCTTTTCCCTGTGTGGGTCATCATGTGTGTCTTCAGATCTTTCTTATGGACAAATCTTTTATCACAAAGTGAGCAGCTGAAAGGCTTCTCTCCTGTGTGCACGGCCATGTGTGACCGTAAATCTGCCCTCTGTGTAAAAGATTTCGTACAGACTGAGCAGCTGAAAGGTTTCTCTCCTGTGTGAATCATCATGTGTCTCTTCAGATGTGTCTTGCGGCCAAATCTTCTCCCACACTCAGAGCAGCTGAAAGTTTTCTTACATCTTGAATCATGTTTCAGAGAGTTTAAAGCTGACTGAGGTTCTCTGGTCTCCTTCCAATCAGCTTCTGTTTCCATCGGACCAACACATTTATGTGTTTTGACATCAGAACGCCACACAAATCTCTTGTTACAAACACTGCAGCTGTATCTTCTTTCTCCTGTGTGGATTCTCGTGTGACTCTGTAAATCTCCACTCCATGTAAAAGATTTATTACAAACTGAGCAGCTAAAAGGTTTTTCTCCCGTGCGAGTCATTATGTGTATCTTCAAATGTGACTTGCGGCCAAATCTTCTCCCACACTCAGAGCAGCTGAACGTTTTCTTACATGTTGAATCATGTTTCAGAGAGTTTAAAGCTGACTGAGGTTCTCTGGTCTCCTTCCAATCAGCACTGTCATCAGTCTCAGGATCAGAAGAGTCTCCAGTCTGGTCTTCAGTCTCTGGTTGTAAAAGTGGATGTGAGTTCCTGGCTGGTTCTGGTCCTCCACAGTCCTCTCCATCAGCTTCTGTTTCCATGTGTTGAGTTTGTCTCTGATGAAGCTGTGAGGACTGAGCTTCCTCTTCATCATCTTCACTCTTCACAGGGACAGGAGTGAATGGGAACTTGGTGATATCAGCCTCCTCCAGCCCTTGAAGCTGCTCTCCCTCCTGACTGCTCCACAGTTCCTCCTGTTCCTCTTTAATGTGTGGGGGGGGCTCTGGCTCCTGCTGGTCCACACTGGAGCTACACTCCTGCTGCTCAGGAGGAACCTCTTCTTTAACCACCAACAGCTGCTCAACATCTGCAGGAAACATACAAATGTTGTGGAACTGTATCTCATCACTTGGATTGTGATCAGCCTTGGAAAACTGTTGGAAAGGCTGTTGACTGACATATTATTGTTATATGAATAATGCAACCGTGCCGTTGAGCACAAAGTGGCGCAGTCGGTAATTAAAGTGACTCTATGTAAGCAGTATCTGTGTATTAACAATTGTACGACAGTATATTTTAACAGAATTGTCCATAGAACATGTTTCACAGTTGTATTTCTGTTTATTTGTATAATGGCACCAAGAATCGTATGTCAAAAAAGCCTTTAAAGCGTCAAAATAAGCGTCAAACATCAAAGCATAAAAAAGCCCTGAAGCAGGGGGAAAAAAGCTTTCAATTTATTAAAGAACAGATTTCATTTTCAGAACTTTACTAACTGAGCAGCTGTGTCTGATAGACTTTTAAATAACAGAAGATGTTCTGTATTCTAACTGTATCTACACACAACGTTTCGGTTTTTAACTATGGGACAAAGTCCGGGTAACGACGTGCAAACTTTTTTCTCTGTTATTCTACAGATCTATTTCTTAGAGTGTAGCTGTGGAGCAAAACGTTTCATTTTAAACCGTAATCTGATGTAACATAAAATGAAAGTTAGAACAACAAGTTAGACATTTTCAGCGATAGTGGAGACCATGCTCGTAGTTGCCATTGTAACGTTCGTAGCTTTAGCCCAGAGAACGAGACGTTGTGACCGATAAGACCCAATCAGGAGGAGAAACGTTGGCGTCAGTGGTGCCAAAAGTCTCCGTTTGGAGCCGTTGAGACTGAAACACAACCCTGCAGATTCCAAACCACAACGGGTCAATGTCTCCGGTTTAGGAGCTCGGAATTGCCAGAGAAGGGGGAATGAGAGGGGAAACACCATAAAAGGGGGAATGAGAGGGGAAACACCATAAAAGGGGGAATGAGAGGGGGAAACACCAGAGCAGGGGGAATGAGAGGAGGAAACACCAGAGCAGGGGAAATGAGAGGGGGAAACACCAGAGCAGGGGGAATGAGAGGGGAAACGCCAGAGCAGGGGGAATGAGAGGAGGAAACACCAGAGCAGGGGGAATGAGAGGGGGAGACATAGCAGAAGATAATACTTTTTAAACCAAAACGTAGCAATGTAAATGTAGCCTCATACTACACAATAAACCAGCTTCTCTTGAACTTCCGTGTTTTCCCCTAAAATCCCTGTTAACGTCGTTCCTACCTTTCTCTTCATCATCTTCACTCTGCACGGGGACAGGGCTGAATGGGAACAGTTCCTCCTCTTCCTCTTTAATGTGTGGGGGGGCCTCCGGCTCGTCTTCTTTAATCGCTGCAGGAAACAGAACAGACAATCTGAGAGGCTGCATGTAGAGGCAGATTTAAACCGATGTCAAACATTCAGTCATCACGACTAAGTTCTGATACCGCCTAGATATTATCTCTGATGCTGCCTAGATATTATCTCTGATGCCGCCTAGATATTATCTCTGATGCTGCCTAGATATTATCTCTGATGCTGCCTAGATCAGGGGTTTCAAATTGGGTGAATGTGAGCCTCCCCTTAGAGTAGGTAAGGACAGCCAAGCCCCCCCCCCCCCTTCCCCAAAATCCCATCCGCCTGCCCTAACCCACACACGCCTCTGCAGTAAATGCCATCTTTTGTGTGTTCCAGGCAATGATGAGTTTCAACAACAACAACAACAACAACAACTGATAAAATGTAATTTTTTTTAAATATTGTAGATTGGGCTGGGTGAAATGGAGAAAATCAAATATCACGATATTTTTGACCAAAATAATTTTGACTCAATATCAATATACTGCAACGATATTGTAGTGTTGACTATTGGTGCTTTCTCAAAATATTTACACAATGAGATTTTTGATAAATAATCACCAGTAATGTGGACATACAGTACAGGCCAAAAGTTTGGACACACCTTCTCCTTCAGTGTGTTTCTTTATTTTCATGACTATTTACATTGTAGATTCTCACTGAAGGCATCAAAACTATGAATGAACACATATGGAATTATGTACTTAACAAAAAAGTGTGTGAGAAACATCACATTCATAGCATTAATTACCCATTACAAGCCACTTCCAAAAACGCATTCATAACGAATCAGTACAATTGCAAGAAAGGCGAAAAAGAAAGTTGATCTGTATATATGCCTTAATCGCCTCCCAGTGATTGCTAACATCAAAGCAACATTTTGTTTTGGGTTGATCTGAAACAATAATAGGCCTATATCATTTCCTCGTGTCTATTGTAATATAATAGCCTCCCTTCGGCGTATCTTAAAATACCCGACATATCTGTTGTGATTTCTCTATCAACACTTTTTAAATGTAGGCTATAGCTTAATGTCCACAATCACATTATGTAGCCTATAGGCTATTAGTTTTTGGAAGTGGCTTGTAATAGGTAATTAATGCTATGAATGTGATGTTTCTCATATTGTAGCCTAATTGCTGGTGTTTTATTTTGTCCACAAGGGGCGCACTGGGTTAAACCCAGAGAGAAACTCCTATCACTAAAGATGAATAAGCTCATTAAAAAATACTAATAGCTACTTTGCTGTGTCGGAGTTAGATTTCAGAACAACTTTACATCAGTTTGGATGAAATGATTCGATTAGAGACACATTAACATGCTTGGTTAATTCGCAGCCAAACTCAAGTAGGTTAACACTGTATTACTACAAGCCGTTATTTTGCAAATTCTGAGGTATATATTAGGCTACTATATGCCATACCATATAGGTTACACAGAAGGAGAGACGATGACTGTAAATCATGAAGACCATGCATTCAAACTGAGTCGTGTATTACCACTTTTCTGTGACTCGGTGGTAACAATTGTGTATATCGACAATATTAGACCACAAGTTATCGTTACTGTTAAAACATATGTATCAGTCCCAATGTGTAGCTTAGTAGGTGGCTGTGGTGAAGTAGTAGTAGTCCATATGGCCGTAGATGTGAGGAAAGACACGTGAAAACTATCATCGGGTATTTCCTCAACTAAGCCCAGGTAACCAGTTGTTTTAGATCAACTCAAATCAAATTGTTACCTTGGTGATGACGTAGCTGATAGATAGGTGACTGGAAGCAGCTTCATTCAGAGCTTTGATAGCTCACTGTGTAGAGCTGCCGACTCAGGTGTTAACTATTATATTTATGCCACAAGATCGAAACCAGCTCGACCCGAACTTGAATGATTATTATATTGTTTTTAGATCTTTTTTTTTTTTGTAGGTGGCTGTGATGTGGTGATTACTTAGACAAACATTTTTGCGACAGTAGATCTGGGAAACGATTTTAAAATCGGCAGTAATGTGTTTGTGATTGTGTGACGAATCTGGTGACACAGGCGGACCACATCGGCAGCTGTTAGGTAAACACAACATACGGAAACCAGTTAGTGTAGAAACCAGCAGGGCTAGAACACCAGTAAGAACTAATCCACCGTCGTGGTACAGAATACCCTGGGTTGAACCTTAAATTAGCTCGTTAACGCCAAATCCGGCTTCGTAGTACAGTCCTCTTATCACAGGAAGGAGAGAAAGATCAGCTGAAGGTTTAATGACCAAACCTGCTCTGTGTAGCCGAAGCTGAGGGTTGAAAACAGCGTCCAGTAGCTCCCGTTGTCGCTCGTTCTCCTCTTTTGAACGACAAAGTTCCTCCTCGTACTCTGCTATCGTTCTTTCAAACAGCCCAAATATCTCTTCAGCAGCCGCAGTTAGTCGCTGCTCCACCAACGCTCTCAGCATCTGGACTTTACACATTTTACCTCTTTCTCAACACAACAAAGACACTCTGCTAACGCTCCTTTCTGCTAGATGACATCTTGTTCAAAGTGTGAAGTTAGTCGCAGTAAGATTACAGCTTCCGGTGCAAAATAGTTGCCGAATTTCAAAATAAAACTCCGGAAGTGTTCCAGACTTCCTCTGGAAAAAAAGGAATATAAATGATTAAAACACACTTTTGAAGAAAGACAAATAGTTTATTACGTTTTCAGAGTTCTGAGAAATCAATTAACCAAATTAAAGATGATGGTAGTTTGTTTCCCTTTCCCTTTAATGTGTCAAACAGAAGATACAAGTTTTGGTCTTGCAGTGTAATTTCATCTGATTTTGTTGTTTGTCTGAAGCTGAACATTTATTTATTTATTTATTTATTGTTTATTTTTTCAGCCATCTGTAACTCACAACAGTCAATGCACTGATAATAAGCAACATACAAAACAAAAACATTGTTGCTTTTACTTCCACAAACAAAACACAAAATGAACAGACAAGAAAACAAACAAACAAAAAACAATACTAATGTGGATATATATATATATATATATATATATCCACTCCACTTTCTCTGATTTTAATTTTTAGTCAAATTAATTCATAATTTGTGCTTTTTCTTAAACTCAGAAAGTAGGTCATATGCTAATATTAATGAGGTTTATTGACCATGAATTCCAGAAAATAAGTCTAACACTAGTGATAATAGGTTGGAATGAAGTTGTAACACAGAATGGGGTGATAATTTATACTTTACAGACAAAACAGAAGGAGGATAACACAAGCTTTAGTCATGTTGTAATTGTTCTTTATTTTATATATATACTGTATGTTTACTCCTCCGTCCTCATCACGATGTGACACACAAACAGTTAACGTTAGTTCCAGGGACGGACGCTATTACGGGTCGTACCAACAACTTCCAGTCAGATGTTTGTTTACTAATGTAACCGAGGGTTTCTTCTGTTGCCTAGACTCAGGTTTGACTATAAAATAAAGAAACACGGGCGTCCAAAGCCGGAATCAAGACGGCACTGGTCTCACTTTATTCAACCACAACACAGGCAATACTACACTTTATCCACTTCCGCTTTTCCCCTTCACAATAAAAGCTTTATGGTTTACTGTAACTTCCTCTTAACCCTCCTGTTGTCCTCGGGTCAAATTTGACCCGTTTTCAAAGTTTCTGTATCAGAAATATAGGTTACTTAAAACCAAATTGTCTAAAAATGACATGGATGGTTCCATACAACGCTTTTTGCATGTAAAATGAAGGATTGGATCATTACTCTCATTGATTTGTGCTGGTTTTATTCAACTTTATAGCATTTGAAAAGAAATTGAAATGGTTTCAAAACAGTTTGACTAAAAATTGATATATACCATTCTGTGATCCACTCCACATCCTCATAACTCATAATTTGTGCTGTGTTTTAACTCAGAAATTAGGCATTTAAATTAGGTAAGTTAATACTATTGAGGTTTTTTGACCATGAATTAGAGAAAATACGTGTAACGCTAGTGGTAATAGGTTGGAATGAAGTTGGCCAAGAAGCTGTAACACAGAATGGGGAGATAATGTATACTTTACAGACAAAACAGAAGGAGGACAACACAAGGGTTAATATTCAACTGAGAGGTAACACATTAAAATACCTTACACTTAAACATTTAAGCTCCTCTGTGTTTAAATAAATAATGTTACAGCTGTAACACTGCTAGAATCAGATATCTAGTTAAAATATCAGTAACAGAATGAAGACATGAACATATTGTTTCCTTTAGGAAATGATGGAATAGTAACTTGATCCATTGATGTTGACGGTGTTTTCTGCTTAGGGTTGTGTGGTTGCATATTGAGAAACGACAGATTGAAAACACTTTGATAATTGTAATTAAAGATGTAAAAGCAAAGATCCTCTAAACCAGGGGTCTCCAACAAGTAGCTCTTGAGCAGGTGTCCAGTAGCTCGCCAATAGGTTGACAAACTGAGACACAAAATGACCCTGAGATTAAAAGTGAGGTACCTAACTTCATGGGCCATAGACTTGTAAAGTCGTAATTTTTTCTTGGACCGTGATGGGAATATTTTCAGTGATGTAGCTATAACTATGTATCATAATGTAGCTCATGTGTATTATGTAAATAAATGGGGCGAAAGGATCGCTCATAATCTTTGTTCACGTTCACTTAGAATAGAATAGATCTTTATTGTCATTGTTTTCAACAACGAAACACAGTTTATCAGCTCTCAATAATGAAACAAATTTAAATAGTTAAATATAACAATCAAGATAAATAAACACGATGAGGTGGCACTATATACATATAGTTATTGCACTTCCAGTTTTGGGGTGTATTGCACACAAGGTCCTGCGCTCCCTATGTGCTCATACAGTATGGAGATGCAACATCAGTTATTCTCCTAAAACAGTGCGTTTATCCACCGAGCCCTGAGCCCCCCAGCTTCCATACAGTGTCCAACACAGAAAACGTCCAAAAAGTGACAGAGAGAGCCCGCTGAGCTATTACAGCGCGCCGGTACTTTGTCTCCGGTGAAGTGTCTCATTTTGGATGATCTGGATATTCAGGGTCTCATGGCGGAGTTTATCAGCCGAACTCCAGAGCGCAAATCTACATTTGGTGTACCGAAATCATCGCAAAGTAGAGACACGGTGTCTTACATCTCTGCGTCTTTTACCTGCCGCCGTGCAGGCCCAGATGGTAGCCTGTTTTTAGCCTAGTATGATTGTGATTTATGTATGCCTATTATAAAGAAAGGAATAGTCTGTAACTTTTTAGAATTTGTCACATACTGTCGGAAAAGAAAGATTTTGCATAGTCTGTTACTTTGTGGCACTTAGACAGATATTTAGACAGGCCTACTTTTTTCATCGCTGGTTTTTGGAGTTCCCTGTGCAGTGGACCTATGTTGGGATATAGTCTGTACAGCGTCAGCTCAGCTGTACTTCATGGAGGGGAGGGGTGAGTGAGTTTTTAAAAGGAGATAGAGGTAGAGTGGTCTGCAGAATACAGAGCCTGTGCAACATAGTATCTTTAGATTCTACGTGGACCGTGGATGCTAAATTTAGACATTTAATTTTATAAATACTTATTACATATAGAGCATCCAATCAGTACATGTGATATTAATTTAGTGAAACAACGACCTTAAGCACTCATTCTTTGAAAAGTACACAACAGGTTTCAAAGGATGAAAATCTCATTCTGAAGGAAAGCATTTCATTCTCACGTTATTAGACCGTTCTGTGAGACAGCAAAGGCAAGATGATCTGCAGCTTAAGTTAAAAGCATCAATTAAACCTAACAAACATCCATTAGACATCATTTTTAATCTCAGTCTATTGATCCAAAGTGCAGCAGATCAAATAAATTAACAGCTATTGAATTAAAATAGTTTCTACTGGATGATAGCTCACAGGTCATATGGTGAAAATAAATTACAAATATACTTTCCTTGGGCAAAAGCGTAAAGGTAATCCAGCTCACTGTCTGAAGTTAAACAGACAACTTGTCATGGTGGACAATAACATACTTTATTATTTTCTAACTCTCCCTACCTCCCTTTTGACATTTAATGTTCCTGGGCTTTGAGAAGAACAGCTAATGCCCTCTTCAAAATGACAAATTTAGGGAGTTGCATGCCAGCCCACTGCAGCTGGGTCTAACGTTAGCGGTCTGCTGACCCACTGCTGCTGGGTCTAATGTTAGCGGTCTGCTGACCCACTGCTGCTGGGTCTAATGTTAGCGGTCTGCTGACCCACTGCTGCTGGGTCTAACGTTAGCGGTCTGCTGACCCACTGCTGCTGGGTCTAATGTTAGCGGTCTGCTTACACACTGCTGCTGGGTCTAATGTTAGCGGTCTGCTGACCCACTGCTGCTGGGTCTAATGTTAGCGGTCTGCTGACCCACTGCTGCTGGGTCTAATGTTAGCGGTCCACTGACCCGTTGTCGCCGGGTCTAACGTTAGCAGTTCTTCTGACCCATTTTCAGTGGGTCTAACGGTTCCTCCTCATTCCCTCCGAGAACGTCTCCCGAGCTGCATCAGGAGGTTCTCCTCCCAGCGAGCTTCGACACAGTTTACTGCCCCACTGACGCATATTGTCACTGGACAACTAACAACAATCTCCATTTTGTTGTGTACCCATCACATGACCACAGCAAACAGTCCAATGGCCTTTCTATCCATTTTATTTCTATGCAAGGACACCATGAAGACTCCAGAGACTGTTGATATTCACTCCATGCAGATTTATTTGTTACATTTTAACAAACAAACTGAGATGCCTCGGACACATCAACTGATCATTGACTATAGCCATACGAATAGACAACTGAAAAGTTTTATATGACTCTCTACTTATACAGCGTTTTGGGTGGTGTCAGTTGGACACATTCAGTACCTCATGTTTGTTACATCTTTAGATGGACCTGAACTGGTGATATTTTTACTTCCAACAGTCCTCTCGTCTTCCTTTCCTTAAGTACACCTAGGTCATTGTGACCCAGACAATAACTACTAACGGACATGCTAGTCAACAGATGGTTTACTTCAAATGATTTCACTTTAGGGTACTCAGCATGTCCTGGTGTACCACACTGGTCATATCAATCCATTATATTTCTTTACTTTAATAACTTTACCATGGCCTAATTAGTGGCATAGGAGACACTATACATGTCAAAAGACCTTAATCATGTTGGTGTCACTGATCATATTACCTTGGACCATAGCAGTGCACAAGTGAGTTTTTATAGTTTTATAGAGATCATAATATGTCCATTTCAGCTTTGCTTCAAAGAGAAAACTCCTCCGCTCCCTGACAGGAAACACCGTGCTAGGCTAACTTCCCTATGCTACCTCCCTCACATCTCCCTTGTTTAAACTAAAGATAGCTTTCAACCTGCACTTCCTGTCTACCTGACACAGAGAGAAAAGTCTCCTCTCAGAGACTGCTGGGCCTAAATTGTGCTTAAACATGATACACAAAATTAAAACATGAACACAATGTGTATTGAATAAACTCCCATATTGATACATGATTAATAGTGAATCTTGCTAAACATACGTTACTAAGAAAGAAGTGAACATATGTGTGGGCCCTATAAAATATCCTGTGGTTACATTTTTCTTCTTTCTTGATTATAATTATTGCTACCACACAATACAATGTCTTCTATCTAGATGTTGATACATACAGATTTTTGTTTAATACTTGAGAAGTTTAGCTTGGACTTGAATGCACAAACGTTATTCCATGTCACCAGTCTCAGGTTTAGAAGAGTCTCCAGTCTGACCAACACATTTATGTGTTAGGACATCAGAACGCCAGGCAAATCTTCTGTTACAAACACTGCAGCTGTATCTTCTTTCTCCTGTGTGGACTGCCATGTGTGACCGTAAACCTCCTCTCTGTGTAAAAGATTTCTTACAGACTGAGCAGCTGAAAGGCTTCTCTCCTGTGTGGATTCTCGTGTGTTTCTGTAAATCTGCTTTCCGTGTAAAAGATTTATTACAACCTGAGCAGCTAAAAGGCTTTTCTCTTGTGTGGATTATCATGTGTTCCTGTAAAGATCCACTCTGCGAAAAATATTTCTTACAGACTGAGCAGCTGAAAGGTTTTTCTCCTGTGTGAGTTATCATGTGTCTCTTCAGGGTTCCACTTTCAGTGAAAGCTTTACCACACTCAGAGCAGCTGAAAGGCTTTTCTCCTGTGTGGATTCTAATGTGTTTTTGTAAACTTCCACTATGTGTAAACGATGTATTACAAACTGAGCAGCTAAAAGGTTTTTCTCCTGTGTGGATTCTCATATGTATCTTCAGACGTGACATGAAGCCAAATCTTTTCCCACACTCAGAGCAGCTGAATGTTTTCTTACATCTTGAATCATGTTTCAGAGAGTTTAAAGCTGACTGAGGTTCTCTGGTGTCCTTCCAATCAGCACTGTCATCAGTCTCAGGTTCAGAAGAGTCTCCAGTCTGGTCTCCAGTCTCTGGTTGTAAAAGTGGATGTGAGTTCCTGGCTGGTTCTGGTCCTCCACAGTCCTCTCCATCAGCTTCTGTTTCCATGTGTTGAGTTTGTCTCTGATGAAGCTGTGAGGACTGAGCTTCCTCTTCATCATCTTCACTCTTCACAGGGACAGGAGTGAATGGGAACTTGGTGATATCAGCCTCCTCCAGCCCTTGAAGCTGCTCTCCCTCCTGACTGCTCCACAGTTCCTCCTGTTCCTCTTTAATGTGTGGGGGGGTCTCTGGCTCCTGCTGGTCCACACTGGAGCTACACTCCTGCTGGTCAGGGGGAACCTCTTCTTTATCCACCAACAGCTGCTCAACATCTGCAGGAAACACATACAGAGAAATGTTGTGTAACTGTATCTTATCACCTGGATTGTGATTGTTATAACGAAATACTGGTTCCAGACTGAGGGTGTTTGTTTGCAGATGTGTGTGTTCAATAGAGCTAATTTTATATTTTTGGCCAAACAGTGGGTGAAATATAGTGTGACAGTCTAGATTTAAGTAGCTATAACACAAGAACAAGCTGTGACTTATTTATTTGCTGTTATTTTAGGGCTGTTTAAAGACTTTTTCTCATCTTCACAGTTAACATATTTTTAGACGTTTAAATAGGCAGAGGCAGAGCAAATTGCATTCAAATGCAACAAATGCTTCAGATGCAATATGTGTTAATTGTGTTATTAAGAGTGAGTGGTAGTTATGTAAAAATAAACCTTGGTAGATCCTCCTTTCTTTTTGAGATTTTTAATGGAGTCAAAGCTGTTATTTAAGGGGTTCCAGAGCCCCACGAACACCTCTATTTAGCACACTGATTCTAACCCAATTTGACAATGATCTGCTTGATGTTTGTAACTATTACTTCAAAGTGAATTGACTGATTGATTGAATTACATTTCCCCCAGGGTTAAGAGAATAGTTATGAAGAGAAGCAGAGATATTCAGAGCTTTTTCTTCAAAAAAGAAAAGAGCCATGGTTATTGTTTTTACGACTTCAGGTACTCAAATGAGCAAAGTGATGGTGACACCGATGACAGAGAGGCTCCTCATGTTGTACATGCTGCCCCACCTGGACCTCACGGTATGTTGTGACATTTTATCTTTCAGTTTACACGGCATTATGAGTGCCTTCCATTTAAAAAACATGGAAGTTGTTATACTGACCACAAACTCACTTTGAAACTAATCATTTTGAATGAAACTTCATAAAAACTGAAATAAGGACTGATCATGATTATTTATAATTTACAGACGTTTCACAGTCCAGAGCAGCAGGTCCTACACAGCCTCAACTTTAAGGTATTTCCGTGAACCATGCTAGGCAACAGGAAGAGGTCCTTCAACAGCGAGTGGTATAAACAACATCCATGGCTGGAGTACTCCCAAAGCCAAAACTCTGCCTATTGTTTTGCATGTTGACACTTCTCTTTGCCAAACACCCCAGCATCTTAACCATCCATGACTCTAAGTCTTAACTGTTTGATTTAAATAAACTTTCTAATGTATCAAAATCTGAATCAAAGCCAACATTTCAATTTATACCTTCATCAGGGCCTTGGACATGAATACTGTCTGGGTTGAAAACCACTTGTTGCACATTTACATCACAAGGCATCCTATAGAATGACATTATTCAGTCATCAGGCCATCATCTGTGTTACCTGTATTGTTACCTATGTTTGCTTTACTAATTTAAGTGCCATCTTGTGGTTAAATAAAAACACACCTGGCAAAGAACAAACCAAAAAATTCAAATTCCAGTATCTCCAACAAATTATATTTAAGCTAAAAATAATAACATAAACTAAGCATGTAAAGAACAACAAATATTTCAGTTTTATTCCTTACAAGCTTAGTTTATCTTTTGCTTACAGATACACTTTTTAATAAGGTCCTTTCTTTAAGCATTTTGGTTTGTTCCGTTGCCTGGATTGCTGTGTTTTTAATGTAACCCCAAGATGGCGCCTCAATTAGTAAAGGAAACACAGGTAACAATACAGGTGACACAGATGACGAGCTGATGAATGATAAATGTTATTCTATAGGATGAGTTAAGAGCAGTTGGATTTTGCTACTCTAATCTAACTTGTGAAGAGACTTGGACTTTAATCCACTACAAGGAAATAGCTCTTTGAAAATTTGTGCTCTATCCTAAACATAATTACTGATACTAAAAATAGTCATGTTAAAATAACCAGAGATATTTGAGGACTGTGATAGGTGAAAATGTAATAATAAAATGACTTTTAACAGCATAGATACCTTTATTTGACAGTTACGAGACAGGAAATCATGGGAGAGAGAGGGGATGTGACATTCAGCAAAGGACCAGGATTCGAACCGGTGTCGGCTGCGTACGTATACGCATTAAACTTCCCTATGCCACCCCACACTAGCTTTGTGTCCCATCTTGGCCACCCCAGTAAAAATGTCCTGGATACGCCACTGGAAACATCAGAGCAGGGGGAATGAGAAGGGGAAACGCCAGAGCAGAGGGAATGAGAGGGGGAAACACCAGAGCAGGGGGAGTGAAAGAGGGGGGGGGGACACCAGAGCAGGGGGAATGAGAGGGGGAAACACCAGAGCAGGGGGAATGAGAAGGGGAAACGCCAGAGCAGGGGGAATGAGAGGGGAAAACACCAGAGCAGGGGGAGGAAAGAGGGGGGTGGGACACCAGAGCAGGGGGAATGAGAGGGGAAACACCAGAGCAGGGGGAGGAAAAAGGGGTGGGGGGGACACCAGAGCAGGGGGAATGAGAGGGTTAAACACCAGAGCAGGGGAATGAGAGGGTTAAACACCAGAGCAGGGGGAATGAGAGGGGGAAACACCAGAGCAGGGGGAATGAGAGGGGGAAACACCAGAGCAGGGGGAGTGAAAAGGGGGGTGGGGGGACACCAGAGCAGGGGAATGAGAGGGGGAAACACCAGAGCAGGGGGAGTGAGAGGGGGAAACACCAGAGGAGGGGGAATGAGAGGGGGAAACACCAGAGCAGGGGGAATGAGAGGGGAAAACACCAGAGCAGGGGGAATGAGAGGGGAAACACCAGAGCAGGGGGAGGAAAAGGGGGGGGGAGGGGACACCAGAGCAGGGGGAATGAGAGGGGGAAACGCCAGAGCAGGGGGGAAACACCAGAGCAGGGGGAATGAGAGGGGGGAACATAGCAGAAGATAATACTTTTTAAACCAAAACATAGCAATATAAATGTAGCCTCATACTACACAATAAACCAGCTACTCTTGAACTTCTGTGTTTTCCCCTAAAATCCCTGTTAACGTCGTTCCTACCTTTCTCTTCATCATCTTCACTCTGCACGGGGACAGGGCTGAATGGGAACAGTTCCTCCTCTTCCTCTTTAATGTGTGGGGGGGCCTCCGGCTCGTCTTCTTTAATCGCTGCAGGAAACAGAACAGACAATCTGAGAGGCTGCATGTAGAGGCAGATTTAAACCGATGTCAAACATTCAGTCATCACGACTAAGTTCTGATACCGCCTAGATATTATCTCTGATGCTGCCTAGATATTATCTCTGATGCTGCCTAGATCAGGGGGTTTCAAATTGGGTGAATGTGAGCCTCCCCTTAGAGTAGGTAAGGACAGCCGAGCCCCCTCCCCCCTTCCCCAAAATCCTATCCGCCTGCCCTAACCCACACACGCCTCTGCAGTAAATGCCATCTTTTGTGTGTTCCAGGCAATGATGCAAATTGGTTTCTGTCCACTTTGAATGCAGTGTGTTTTACGATGATAAAAGTACTGATTATTTACATGGAGTCTAGTGGGTTTGGCAAAGGCCTGTTAAAGGGGTGATAGAATGCAAACCCGATTTTACCTTGTCATAGTTGAATAATGACAGTTTAGTGGGTAACTAGGACATACAGAGAACCTCAAAATCCGATTGACATCTCTTTCTTCTGCAAATCTCAAAATTTGAAACTGCCTCTGAAAAACGGGCAAGTCTCAACGAGCCGCCTAGTTGACGTCAACTCAGCGGCTCCTCCTCATTTGGCTCTAATCTCTCTCTTTGTCACGCCCCAACATTTACATAACATAGCTACACAACTGACCTGATCAGATCAGGTAGTCTTCTGAATCTAGGTCGTGCAGATCTCAGAAATTGTATACACTGTTCAGCTGCTATTTTACCATTAAATTCACTTCTGAGACTTCTTTATGCGAGAAATCAACTATGTAGAGGTCAAATATGGGCCGTTTTACGGAAATGGATGTGTAATTGCAAATTTTGTCCGACTGTGTGTCGGAGTTCAGATGCTGGTGCTGCCTGTGTAGCTGTCTCACCACCTGGCCTGCCTTCCTTCACAGACCCCGGCCTGCTGTGAGGTAGATTGAGCTCCGTCGCGGCTGGCAGCCCACAGCACTCCATACCCGCGCAAAGTCACCGTTTTTTGGGTTGGTGGACTACCAAACGCCACTGGCTGGACAGAGCTCCGGGGCCTGCAGCTCCCCTCTTCCTGCTAAATGGCCGGTGTGTGTGAGTGAGAGCGCGGTCAGCGAGCTTGTTACGCCAGTAATCTCTTACCACAGGTTCCAGTTAACCTTATAATGTGTTTAATTATAATGTGTTGAGTTATTTAAACAAACGATCGGTAAAATAAACGCCTCTTGTCCGCGAGTCTGGATGGAGCTCTATCAATTAGAGCTAGCTAGCAAACTGTAAATATACTCTAATTACGCCGAAAATGAAGCTAACTAGCCGCAATCTGTACACATAGGATTGAAGGGACAGTCGCAGCTAAAGAAACCCCTAGTGTTCACAAAAATTCATTAAATTGAAATCTGACACCATTGTTAGCTGTATAAGACCTTGGGGTAGAGGTTATATAAGTGGCGTGACGAAATTCAAACTGTAAATATACTATAGTTATGCCGAAAGTGTAGCTAGCTAGCCGCGATATTTTCCCATTGTATTGAACGGGACACATAGCTAGCTAGCTGCTCCTCCTCCTAAAAAGTCCCCTCACGTTCATAAAAAATGCCTTAAATTCAAATCAGACTGTTAGCTTTTGTTAGCTTTGTAAGACCTTGGGGTAGCTGTCATATAAGTGTTGTGACGAAATTCAAACTGTAAATATATTATAGTTATGCCGGCAGCCGGCCGCGGAGCCCCGGTAGTGCAGTGATCCACAAAGGGTGACTTTGCCCTGGGTATGGAGCCCAGCAGGCTGCTGCTTTCTCGTCAGTTCAGTTCAGTTCAATTTTATTTATATAGCACGTTTAAAAACAACCTCAGTTGACCAAAGTGCTTAACATGCTCCAAAAGCAACGAAACAATAAACACAAACAAGGCACAATATACAACAGTAGAAAAAGAATAATGTCAAGATATCAAAGCTCAACTTGAATTAAAAGCCAATGCGTAGTAATGGGTCTTAAGCAAGGACTTGAACGTTCCAATGGTCCGAGCTGTTCTTACATGAATGGGTAAACTATTCCAGAGGTTTGGAGCAGCCACTGAAAAGGCTCGGTCACCTTTGGTTTTTAACCTGGATCTGGGCACATCGAGGAGCATCTGATTGGACGACCTCAGTGCTCTGACAGGCGTGTGGACATGTAAGAGCTCTGATAAGTAAGACGGCGAGAACCCATTTAAGATCTTAAAAACAATTAATACAATTTTAAATTCAATCCTGAAACAAACAGGAAGCCAGTGGAGCGTGGCCAAAACCGGTGTAATATGGTCACGCTTTTTAGTCCCGGTTAAAGAGTCGAGCTACTGCGTTCTGGACTAACGCAACCGACGCAAAGGGATGACTGATCCAATCCAACATACAGTGAGTTACAGTAGTCCAAACGGGACGTAATAAATGCATGTATGACTCTCTCAAAGTCTTTGCGTTGCAGGTAAGGCTTGACCTTAGCCAAAAGTCTCAGCTGGAAGAAGCTAGTTTTAACAACAGAACTAATCTGTTTGTCAAATTTAAAAGCACTGTCAAAAATCACTCCCAGATTTCTGGTAAAAGGATGAATTTGGGAACCTAAAGTACCAAGAGCATCTACACAGGCACTGAAATGTTCAGCACGACCAAACACAACAACTTCGGTCTTATTGTCATTAAGACAGAGAAAATTCTGATCCAACCATATTTTGAGATCACTCAAGCAGTTTAACAACGGCTGGATAGTGTCCTTCTCATTGTTTGTTACAGGCAAATAGATTTGTACATCATCTGCAAAACAATGGAAAGAAATGTTGTGTTTTTTCAAAATGGACCCTAAGGGCAGCATGTACAAAGAAAATAGCATGGGTCCCAAAATGGAACCTTGGGGGACCCCACAGGAAAGAGGGGCAGCAGATGAAGAGCAGTTACCAATGTGGACTGAAAAACTCCTATCTGTCAAGTAGGATTCAAACCATTTTAAGGCAATGCCCGTAATGCCAACACTTTGTTTGAGTCGGGATAAAAGAATAGAGTGGTTAACAGTGTCAAAGGCCGCAGTCAAGTCTAAAAGCACTAAAACAGCGGAGTTTCCTGAGTCGACCGCTAAGAAGGTATGGTAGACTCTTAGAAGGGCAGTTTCAGTACTGTGACGAGGCTTGAAACCAGACTGGAACTTTTCATGAATACTAAAATCATCTAAAAATGATTGAAGTTGATTAAAAACAACCTTCTCCAATACTTTAGATAAAAACGGTAGTTTTGAAATAGGTCTAAAATTAGACAAAACTAACGGATCCAAATTTTTCTTTTTTAAAAGTGGTTGCACAACAGCATGTTTAAAAGCAGCTGGAACACACCCTGAGCTAAGAGATGAGTTAACCAAGGATAAAATACTGGGCCCAACAGTGTTAAAAACATCTTTAAGTAAGCGTGCAGGGATACTATCCTGCAAGCAATTAGCCGGACGAAGCTGCTTGACTATGTCAGAGAGAAGGTGGAGTGAAACTGGCTCAAACTGCTGGAAGACAGCTGGGCATAAAGAGGTAACAGAGGGGTCACTGGTAAAAGCAGGGGATGAAAAGCTCAGGCCGGCAATTTTATCTATGAAGTGTTTCAGGAAGTTTTCACACAACAATGTGGATGGCACAGCACAGTCAGTTTCACAAGGGTTAATAAGTGAGTTAAACACTTTAAAAAGAACTTGAGGCCTCTGGATGTTACTTGAAGTTTGTCCTTCTTCCACTTTCTCTCAGCTGTTCTGCAGGCCCGTCTGAGAGAGCGGGTGTTGTCATTCAGCCAAGGTTCTTTAAGAGTTTTTGTGCGTTCCTCCCTCAATGGGGCAACAGAGTCCAGTATCTCTGTACAAGTAGAGTTGAAGATGTTGGCGAGTTCCTCCACATTAAGAAAATCACCAGGATTATAAAGCACTGAGTTTTTAAAAGCAGCAGAAAACTGTGAGGCAGTTTGAGGGTTAATTGCACGGACACAACGTGCGGGGGAAACAGACAAAGTGTCCGAGCAGGGGACAACAATAGTAAATAAAACAGGCAGATGATCTGAAATGCATGTGCCGCATATTTCACTAATGGCAACATCTAAGCCATATGACAGCACAAGGTCCAAAGTATGTCCTTTTTCGTGCGTCGGGCCAGTGACAGACTGCGTGAGACTAAAAGAGTCAATAAGATTAAGAAAATCCTTAGACATCGGTCTGGATTCGCAGCACACATGTATATTAAAATCACCAACGATCAAAAAGCGATCATATTTCAAAGCAATTCGAGCCACAAAGTCTGCAAAGTCCTGAATAAAATCCTTATTAAACTTCGGAGGTCGATAAACCACAGCACATAAAACAGTAACTGGAAGATGTGTCTCAAACAGCTGCAGCTCAAAGCTGGAACAGCTGTCAAACGGAATCTCCCGACATGGAAAAGCACACTTAAACACAGCGGCTAATCCTCCACCTTTACCTGTGGTCCGAGGGGAGCTGAGGAAGCCACATCGGGGAGGAAGAAGTTCAGAAAATGGCGTGAGCTCGCCATCATGAAGCCAGGTTTCTGTTAAGAACAAAAAATCCAACTCACGAGAAGTGAAGAAGTCATTGAGGAGAAAAGTCTTGTTGGCTAGCGATCTAGCATTAAACAAAGCAAGGCGAAGAGTTTGATCCTCACTGGCTGGAGGCGCCGCACGATCCAGCGGGCGCAGGTTCAAAAAATCCACCCCACCTCGGCGGAACCGAGCACGCATGGGAGAAGATCCAAGTACTGACCTGGCCCGTGGTGCTGTCAGCAGGTGGTCTCAGGTGGTGTCAGACTGTGTGGAGCTCCTAAAGTCCGAAACGTCTTACCGAATTTGCAATTAGCCATTAATTTTCGAATTTGGTAATGAAACATTGCAGTGTCTGGAATATGAGATTCTGTTGTGTCTCTAGTGTGTGTATGGGGATTCGCTAAACCAATCAGCGCGCAGCTCATCTAAATATTCATGAGCATAACATATTTGGAAGAAAAGCTCTTGTTACAAATAGGACCAAAACACAGGGATGCATAAGGGCCAATAAAATATCAACCAGGCCATTTTCAGCCCAACCAATGTTACATACCCCATTAGGAGACCATAAGGAACAGTGTGAAATACCCTATATAATCATTCTATCACCCCTTCAAAGAGCAAAGATTACAATAGATCTTATGAACAAATGCTTATTTCCATTCGTCCTATCGTTGCTGAGAGAAGAGATCCCAGGAAGGAGAGAAAGATCAACTGAAGGTTTAATGACCAAACCTGCTCTGTGTAGCCGAAGCTGAGGGTTGTAAACAGCGTCCAGTAGCTCCCGTTGTCGCTCGTTCTCCTCTTTTGAACGACAAAGTTCCTCCTCGTACTCTGCTATCGTTCTTTCAAACAGCCCAAATATCTCTTCAGCAGCCGCAGTTAGTCGCTGCTCCACCAACGCTCTCAGCATCTGGACTTTACACATTTTACCTCTTTCTCTACACAACTAAGACACTCTGCTAACACTCCTTTCTGCTAGACGCCATCTTGTTCAAAGTGTGAAGTTAGCTGCAGTGAATACTACAGCTTCCGGTGCAGATAATTTGCTACGCTTCAAAATAAAAGTCCGGAAGTGTTTCCAGATTTCCTCTGAGAAACACACAGGAATATAAATGATTAAAACACACGTTTGAAGAAAAGACAAACACTTCATTCAATTTTCAGAGCTCTGATAAAACAATGAACCAAATTAAAGATGATAGTAGCAGTGGCGTTTTCTCTAGGAGGCCAAAGGTTGCCCTCCCCATAAAAATATATATCAGAAATAAATACATTTTATTTTTAAGGCTGCTGAAGTCCAAGGCTTTGCTCTGGTACTCCATAAAATGTGATGAAAAGTCAACAGCACTCTTAATGCACTAAAAGCTATATATATATATATATATATATATATATATATATATATATATATATATATATAAGAAACAAACAGGACCGAAAAGGTGTAGGCTGAAGCCTGAGTTTATTACACCTACCCATTTTACATGAATTATAGTCTTTCATACGAAGATGAAAGTTACAGAAACTAAGTATACACTATATAACCCAGTACAACACGAAAAATCCCATTCGTTTTGTGTACCATTTGGTATTCACATTTCTGTTTTATATAAGATAAGATAAGATAAGATAATGCTTTATTGTCTGTTACACAAGCTCTGCTATGTGCATGTACTATATTCTGTGTGTTTACCATTGTTACCAACAAGTTAGCGGACTGCCGTCCGCCGAGTTGCCCTCTTTGCTATCTGTCTGCTCAGCTGCTGTGCTGGCTCGATGGTGTTTTAAGCCCCCAACTAGGCCTTCAAGGCAGCGCTGCGACCGTCGTCTTCTACCATAACCATTGCTAATCCTAGTGCCGCCTGGAAGACGACGTTGGGGGCTTCAAACACCAAACTCTGTGGTGCAAAGCGTCTGCCCTCAGGATTGTCGGTAAACGTTTTTTTTCTTTTTACTTTGACAAATTGTCAAGTTTCCAATTGACTGAATATATGTTATTGTTACATTATGTTGTTAATACATGTTTTAAATTTGACAATGTAATGTGGTATATTGTGAACAAAAGTCAGATATTATATTACATACAAGTCTAGTCTAAAAATGGCATAGCAACCTGTGCTTTAAAAAAAAGTAAAAATCGACATTAGAATCGAAAATGTAATCAAATCTAGAATTTGGAGAATCGTGACACCACTACTTTGTACATTAGTGGTGCTATTGTAAGGTTGACAAGTTCACTAAATTGAAGTACCTGTAAGTTTATAAATAACTGATTTGTCGGTTCACGATAATTTGCCCCATTTATGATTCTGATTGCTCTCTTTTGAAGTAAGAAAATTGGATTTGTGATTGTTTCAAATATTTTCCCCCAAACTTCCATAAGTTAAATATGGCTCCCAGAAATCAGTTTTCATATACTCTTTCTATTTCAATATTATCTAACATAATATGTCTAAAATTCTTGAAATTCTGATGTCCAAATATTATGTATTTAGTTTTATTTATGTTCAGTGACAGCTTGTTAAGATTAAACCATCGTTTTAAAGAGTCTAGTTCAGTTTCCACTGCATCCAAAAGCGGCTCAAGGTTTTTGCCAGAACAAAACAAGTTGGTGTCATCAGCAAACAAAACCCAATTTTATATTTTAGACACATTACAAATGTCATTTACGTACAAAAGAAACAATCTTGGACCCAGAACTGAGCCTTGTGGGACCCCACATGTAACCCTCAATAAATCAGACTTCTTGTTTAATTTAACCCCACATTTTTCCAGTTTGGTCATTAACAGTTTATGGTTAATTGTATCAAAGGCTTTTTTTTCAATCTATGAAAACGCCTACAGTGAATTCCTTATTATCCATAGCTGTAGATATTTGTTCTATTAGCTCCATCACTGCCATTGTAGTGGACCGGTTTGATCTGAAGCCATATTGATGTTCACTCAGTAGATTGTGTTTTTCTATGAAATGACCAAATCTATGGATAAAAAGCTTTTCTAATATTTTTGAGGTCTGTGGAAGGAGAGACGTTGGTCTGTAGTTTGAGAAAGAGTGCTTATCTCCATTTTTGTAGATTGGAATGACCTTCGCAACTTTCATTTGATTTAGAAATGACTGATTAAATATATGAGTCAGGGGTTTCACTATACTATGTACAATGTTTTTAACTAAAGCCACGTCAATACAATTACTATTAGTAGATTTCTTATTCTTGAACTTATTTACCACTTCAACCAACTCCAACCCACTGCCGCTGTGCCTAACGTTAGCGGTCCGCTGACTCACTGCCTTTGGGTCTAACTTTAGCGGTCCGCTGACCCGTTGTCGCTGGGTCTAACTGTTCCTCTTCATTCCCTCCGACCTGCATCGAGCGTCTCTCCTCCCAGCGAGCTTCGACACAGTTTAAGGCCCCACTGACGGGTAATGTCAGTGGACAACTTACAACAATCAACATTTTGTTGTGTACCCATCAAATGACCACAGCAAACAGTCCAATGGCCTTTCTATCCATTTTGTTTCTATGCGAGGACACCATGAAGACTCCAGAGACTGCTGATATTCACTCCATGCAGATTTATTTGTTACATTTTAACAAACAAACTGAGATGCCTCGGACACATCAACTGACCACCGGCGATAGTCCAATAGACAACTGAATCTAAGTTTCATATGACTCTCTTCTTATACAGCGTTTTGGGCGGTGTCAGTTGGACACATTCACGCCCACAGTTATCTCATGTTTGTTACATCTTTAGATGGACCTGAACTGGTGATATTTTTTACTTCTAACAGTCCTCTCATCTTCCTTTTCTTAAGTACACCTAGGTCGTTGTGACCCAGACAATAACTATTAACGTACATGCTAGTCAACAGATGGTTTACTTCAAATAATTTCACTTTGTTTCATCCTGGAGGGTACTCAGCATGTCCTGGTGTACCACACCGGTCATATCAAACAATTATATTTATTTATTGTTTAAGCTTTACCATGGCCTAATTCGTGGCATAGGAGACACTATACGTGTCAAAAGACCTTAATCATGTTGGTCTCACAGATCATATTATCTTGGAACATAGCAATGCACAAGTGAGTTTTTATAGTTTTATAGAGATCATAATATGTCCATCTCAGCTTTGCTTCAAAGAGAAAACTCCTCCGCTCCCTGACAGGAAACACCTTGCTAGGCTAACTTCCCTATGCTACCTCCATCACATCTCCCTTGTTTAAACTAAAGATAGCTTTCAACCTGCACTTCCTGTCTACCTGACACAGAGAGAAAAGTCTCCTCTCAGAGACTGCTGGGCCTAAATTGTGCCTAAACATGATACACAAAATTAAAACATGAACCCAAAATGTATTGAATAAACTCCCATATTGATACATGATTAATAGTGAATCTTGCTAAAAATATGTTCCTAAGAAAGAAGTGAATATATGTGTGGGCCCTATAAAATATTGGGTGGTTACATTTTTCTGCTTTCTTGATTATAATTGATTATAAGACAGACATTACAAGACAAAACAATATCTAATAAAATATTAAAATAAGAGTGTACTTTTTGCTACCACACAATATAATGTATTCTATCTAGATAAGGACCACAATGGAAACAAGTCTTTGGGCTTTATTGTGTTTTTATCCTTTTGAACACCTCTTGTTCATTGTTGTTCAATAAAGTTTTCAATTCAATTCAATTCAATTCAAAGATGTTAATACATAAAGATTTTTGTTTAATACTTGAGAAGTTTAGCTTGGACTTAAATGCACAAACATTATTCCATGTCACCAGTCTCAGGTTCAGAAGAGTCTCCAGTCTGGTCTTCAGTCTCTGGTTGTAAAAGTGGATGTGAGTTCCTGGCTGGTTCTGGTCCTCCACAGTCCTCTCCATCAGCTTCTGTTTCCATCTGACCAACACATTTATGTGTTTTGACATCAGAACGCCAGGCAAATCTTTTGTTACAAACACTGCAACTGTATCTTCTTTCTCCTGTGTGGACTGCCATGTGTGACCGTAAACTTCCTCTCTGTGTAAAAGATTTATTACAAACTGAGCAGCTGAAAGGCTTCTCTCCTGTGTGGATTCTCATGTGTTTCTGTAAATCTCCTCTCCGTGTAAAATATTTATTGCAAACTGAGCAGCTAAAAGGCTTTTCTCCTGTGTGGATTCTCATGTGTGAACGTAAATCTCCATTATGTGTAAAATATTTCTTACAGACTGAGCAGCTATAAGGCTTCTCTCCTGTGTGGATTCTCATGTGTTTCTGTAAAGATCCACTCTGTGAAAAACATTTCTTACAGACCGAGCAGCTGAAAGATTTTTCTCCAGAATGAGTCCTCATGTGTCTCTTCAGGGTTCCACTTACAGTGAAAGCTCTACCACACTCAGAGCAGCTGAAAGGTTTTTCTCCTGTGTGGATTCTAATGTGTTTTTGTAAATGTCCACTTCGTGTAAACGATTTATTACAAACACTGCAGCTAAACGGTTTTTCTCCTGTGTGGATTCTCATATGCATCTTCAGACGTGACTTGAAGCCAAATCTTCTCCCACACTCAGAGCAGCTGAATGTTTTCTTACATCTTGAATCATGTTTCAGAGAGTTTAAAGCTGACTGAGGTTCTCTGGTCTCCTTCCAATCAGCACTGTCATCATTCTCAGGATCAGAAGAGTCTCCAGTCTGGTCTTCAGTCTCTGGTTGTAAAAGTGGATGTGAGCTCCTGGCTGGTTCTGGTCCTCCACAGTCCTCTCCATCAGCTTCTGTTTCCATGTGTTGAGTTTGTCTCTGATGAAGCTGTGAGGACTGAGCTTCCTCTTCATCATCTTCACTCTTCACAGGGACAGGAGTGAATGGGAACTTGGTGATATCAGCCTCCTCCAGCCCTTGAAGCTGCTCTCCCTCCTGACTGCTCCACAGTTCCTCCTGTTCCTCTTTAATGTGTGGGGGGGGCTCTGGCTCCTGCTGGTCCACACTGGAGATACACTCCTGCTGCTCAGGGGGAACCTCTTCTTTAACCACCAACAGCTGCTCAACATCTGTAGGAAACACATACAGGGAAATGTTGTGGAACTGTATCTTATCACCTGGATTGTAATTGTTATAAAGATATACTGGTTGTTCAGTCAGTTACTTAGGTTACATCTACACTACTAGTCTTCCTTTTCAGCCAGCGAAAACTGTTGGAAAGGCTGTTGACTGACATATTAGGGCAAGAGGTTGTGGTGAAATCATGCAACTGTGCCGTTAAGCGCAAAGTGGCGCAGTCGGTAATTAAAGTGACTATGTAACTTTTTAGTTTTTCTGTAACTGTCATTTTTCATATTATTATCTGAAATGAGCTGTAACAGCAAACGAGACTCTATATTTAGGTAGTTTTTATATTAGTGCCATTGCTCAGGTTAAATTTTTCCAGCATAGTCACAGAATGATTTATGGCAGGTAGACCGCACCGTACACAGACAACAACAGTAACACATTCTGAAGGGTCACAGACTTCTTTATAACACCGGAAACGCCTGTGTTAGTGTATCCAGCCAGGTGAAAGGTAGCAGAAGATATATTTTTATGGGCTAAGTGTAGTTGTATTTTAATGTTATTTGAGAAGTTATCTGCTGTAGTGATGACTGATACTGGGGCAGGACCATCACAGAAAAGAAGGAAATTAAATGAAGAACAACTAAAAGCTAAAAGGGAACGTGACGACAGATGAAAACGCGAGTCAACTTCAGTGGGGCTTTCAACAGATGGAGACAATTACGGGATTGTATCGGATTCCATAAATACCCCGAATAGGCCCTCAGGTAAGTAGGCTAAGTTACCGTAAGCAACAGTTGAAATGCAGCGATGCATCTGTAACGTATTCTCTTATTGCAAATGAATAATTTTCTTTCTGAGCAAAACATTGATCGCAACTATATGACCTCTCGTTAACACTAACTCAGTAATACAGTGGGCAATAAAGCCCCGGAAAGAAAAGACCTTTACGACAGCAGATGTGGTAAAAACACTACCACTTGTGTCCAAAGCGGCAACTAGAATTAACACAAACTGAAAGTTACATGTAGCCACATTAAGAGGCACAACAAGAGACTTGTCAGAATAACAGAGTGCGAAGTGGAATTTACTTCATTCAAATGGTTCAAGTTGTGTGTGTCTCTGATGAACAGTGAGTAAAACCTGTCATTTTTGTCTGATCTGGACATTATTTGAGTCTTTCACTGTGTTTTTGTGAGACTTTTGTTGATGCAGAGCTAATCGAATCACCATGTGGCTTCTTAATGCTAATGCTAGGTTAGCTGTAAATTTCTAGTTAAGAGTAAGACTGTAGTATTTGGACAATGTTGACATTCTCCTATGTAAATGACATGGATGTCTGTTTTTATTGCAAATTAATGGACCAACCTGTGTTATTTCTTTCCCCAAGCAGTACACCCCTAACTGTAACCATCACCTATACAGTCCTAAGTTAATACCTATTCAATAATAATTGGTCCTCTGAGCTGGAAGTGAAGTTTTCCCCCGATCTCAGGATGCAGCCTAGTTTCACATACAGTGGGGCCTTACCAGGATCAACACCTCCAAAGAGGCAGTTACAACATCCTATACAAATCTATAAGCGGACCACCACCAATAATTGGTCCTTCGATCCAGAAGTCTCTGTGCCTCTAACCTGTTAACAGAGAACAACTGGAAATGCATGGAAACGCACTGTGTGTGTGTATATGTATGTGTGTGTGCGTGTGTGTGTGTGTTAATCATACACTCTAAGAAGTATCTGTGTTTCACAGTTGTATTTCTGTTTATTTGCATAATGGCACAAAGCGTCATACATCAAAAAAGCCTTTAAAGCGTCAAAATAAGCGTCAAACATCAAAGCATAAAAAAGCGCTGAAGCAGGGGGAAGAAAGCTTTCAATTTATTAAAGAACAGATTTCATTTTCAGAACTTTACTAACTGAGCAGCTGTGTCTGATAGACTTTTAAATAACAGAAGATGTTCTGTATTCTAACTGTATCTACACACAACGTTTCGGTTTTTAACTATGGGACAAAGTCCGGGTAACGAGCTGCCACAACTTTCTCTGTTATTCTACAGATCTATTTCTTAGAGTGTAGCTGTGGAGCAAAACGTTTCATTTTAAACCGTAATCTGATGTAACATAAAATGAAAGTTAGAACAACAAGTTAGACATTTTCAGCGATAGTGGAGACCATGCTCGTAGTTGCCATTGTAACGTTCGTAGCTTTAGCCCAGAGAACGAGACGTTGTGACCGATAAGACCCAATCAGGAGGAGAAACGTTGGCGTCAGTGGTGCCAAAAGTCTCCGTTTGGAGCCGTTGAGACTGAAACACAACCCTGCAGATTCCAAACCACAACGGGTCAATGTCTCCGGTTTAGGGGCTCAGAATCGCCAGAGAAGGGGGAATGAGAGGGGGAAACACCAGAGCAGGGGGAATGAGAGGGGAAACACCATAAAAGGGGGAATGAGAGGGGAAAACGTCAGAGCAGGGGGAATGAGAGGGGAAACGACAGAGCAGGGGGAATGAGAGGGGGAAACACCATAAAAGGGGGAATGAGAGGGGAAACGGCAGAGCAGGGGGAATGAGAGGGGAAACATAGCAGAAGATAATACTTTTTAAACCAAAACGTAGCAATGTAAATGTAGCCTCATACTACACAATAAACCAGCTTCTCTTGAACTTCTGTGTTTTCCCCTAAAATCCCTGTTAACGTCGTTCCTACCTTTCTCTTCATCATCTTCACTCTGCACGGGGACAGGGCTGAATGGGAACAGTTCCTCCTCTTCCTCTTTAATGTGTGGGGGGGCCTCCGGCTCGTCTTCTTTAATCGCTGCAGGAAACAGAACAGACAATCTGAGAGGCTGCATGTAGAGGCAGATTTAAACCGGTGTCATACATTCAGTCATCACGACTAAGTTCTGATACCGCCTAGATATTATCTCTGATGCTGCCTAGATATTATCTCTGATGCTGCCTAGATATTATCTCTGATGCTGCCTAGATATTATCTCTGATGCTGCCTAGATATTATCTCTGATGCTGCCTAGATATTATCTCTGATGCTGCCTAGATATTATCTCTGATACCGCCTAGATATTATCTCTGATGCTGCCTAGATATTATCTCTGATACCGCCTAGATATTATCTCTGATGCTGCCTAGATATTATCTCTGATGCTGCCTAGATATTATCTCTGATGCTGCCTAGATATTATCTCTGATACCGCCTAGATATTATCTCTGATGCCGCCTAGATATTATCTCTGATGCTGCCTAGATATTATCTCTGATGCTGCCTAGATATTATCTCTGATGCTGCCTAGATATTATCTCTGATACCGCCTAGATATTATCTCTGATGCCGCCTAGATATTATCTCTGATACCGCCTAGATATTATCTCTGATGCTGCCTAGATATTATCTCTGATGCTGCCTAGATATTATCTCTGATGCTGCCTAGATATTATCTCTGATACCGCCTAGATATTATCTCTGATGCCGCCTAGATATTATCTCTGATGCTGCCTAGATATTATCTCTGATGCTGCCTAGATATTATCTCTGATACGCCCTAGATATTATCTCTGGTACGCCTAGATATTATCTCTGATACGCCCTGGATATTATCTCTGATGCTGCCTAGATATTATCTCTGATGCTGCCTAGATATTATCTCTGATGCTGCCTAGATATTATCTCTGATACCGCCTAGATATTATCTCTGATGCCGCCTAGATATTATCTCTGATGCTGCCTAGATATTATCTCTGATGCCGCCTAGATATTATCTCTGATGCTGCCTAGATATTATCTCTGATGCTGCCTAGATATTATCTCTGATGCTGCCTAGATATTATCTCTGATGCCGCCTAGATATTATCTCTGATGCTGCCTAGATATTATCTCTGATGCTGCCTAGATATTATCTCTGATGCCGCCTAGATATTATCTCTGATGCCGCCTAGATATTATCTCTGATGCTGCCTAGATATTATCTCTGATGCTGCCTAGATATTATCTCTGATGCTGCCTAGATATTATCTCTGATGCTGCCTAGATATTATCTCTGATGCTGCCTAGATCAGGGGTTTCAAATTGGGTGAATGTGAGCCTCCCCTTAGAGTAGGTAAGGACAGCCAAGCCCCCCCCCCCTTCCCCAAAATCCCGTCCGCCTGCCCTAACCCACACACGCCTCTGCAGTAAATGCCATCTTTTGTGTGTTCCAGGCAATGATGAGTTTCAACAACAACAACAACAACAACAACAATTGATAAAATGTAATTTGTTTTAATATTGTAGATTTTATTTAGCTGGCATCAACATTTGGCCTAATTGTAACTGGCCTGGCAACCCAAAGGCCAATATTTTGTTTGCAGGTCTGTGTGGAAACTTAATTTTGTTTAGCGTTACAAACTTAATTTCCTGCATTCTGGTGAATTTTTAGGCACTAATTTCTACCTTTTTCTAAATCAATATATGCTGAAAATATCTTTTTGTAAAGGGTAACATAGATTACAATCCAAATATAAAAACCTAAATGGAAAATATTGCAGTAAGGCTCTCAGGCATTCTGTATTGCTTTCAACTATTTATTCTCCTTTGGATCGACTTTGCTAATTATATCTGAGTCGGCACACATTTAGCCTATAGGAATAATTTACTCTTCCCTTCTCTTTTGCATCTTTTGTCGGGGAAGAAACCTCCTTAAATGTGCATATGACAATTATTCACCTCAATGATACATTAATTCATTTTAATGAATTAAGAAACCCATGGACTGTAATATTTCGTGCACATTTAAAATACAGTATATGTGTTCTTTGTGATTTGGAGGAGTCATGATATTTTGAGAAAAATAAAGTGATAATAGGCTATAGGCAACCCGGCTGTTTTCGGCAGCTGGACTGACTGTCACCAGGTAGCGGCCGCGTCTGACCACAGATCATGTCAACATGCTTCTCTTTCTCAACAAAAACCAGTAGACTGGTGCAGACGTTGTATGTGAGTTAGCCTACGGGTTATTTTTTTATTAGGCTTTGTCCCGTGCCTTGGATCGTTTTGAGTTACATTCTGTTTAAGAACGCCGGCTCGAAGCTGCAGGTTCTGCAGCGCATCTATAATCTATATCTATAACCTCCAGTTTAACTGCCACAAGTTGTTCTTCTTGTAATTAAGATCTCATTGAGGAAAAACACACTGTATTTTTGTATTTTCATTGCATAAAAAGTTAAATAAATTTTAATATAAAAATATTAATGATTAATCGATAGTCAATCGTTAATTCTCCCGACGATCTACGAAGAAAATTTAATTGAATGCCCATCCCTAACCTGCACCATAGTCTGCTGTGCATTATGTGATTGCTCTAGATCTTATAACTTCTGACAGACACAGAGCACAATTTGAGACTCTGGTCTCTGAATGACACAAAGTTTTGAAGTGGCTGTATTAGGGCTGGGCGATATGGAGTCAATCCGATATCACGATATTCTTGACCAAATACCTCGATATCGATATTGCGGCGATATTCTAGGGTTGACAATTGGTGCTTTAACAAAATATCTTCACACAAATAATCATCAGTAATGTGGACATAATGTCTAAGTGGGGAAAAGGCAAATAATAGAACAGATAGAACAGCCTTGTAAGTTCAGAAAAGTACATCACTTTACTGTAATGCAGCCTTTAAAACCAGGGAAAGACACTTATGTCATATCACGATATTACGATATCCAAATTCTAAGACGATATCTAGTCTCATATCACGATATCGATATAATATCGATATATTGCCCAGCCCTAGGCTGTACGCTGCTCTACATCAGAGGTGGAAAACCGAAACTACGGCAGAAATACAAGGAGCACAAACGCGTCACATCTGCCGCAGCATGCCCACAGCGCCTCCTTTATAAACTTGAAGCTGCGCACACCACGGAAGCCGCGGCGCTCATCTCTACTTGTACAGAGAGAGTGGACACTAAAAGCGACGCACAGACAGTCAACTTTTCAAAATACATTTGGGGCTACACTCAAAACATTCAGGGCTGAAGCCCCAAATCAGCTGACGCCGCATTTGCATTTAACAGTCAACTGCATTGAAGGCATGTTATCAGATCGAACAGATTCACATATTTTCACCACATTTTTTTAACGATTTTAGCCACATAAAACGTCAGATTTAAACAAACAAAATGCGGCATTCAAGTAATTTGCGCTACAAGAGCGGCATCAACCCTATGGCCCAACCAATTCATGCATTCAAGACAACACAATTTTGAGTTTCAATTTAATCATCCATATAAGTGGAACAATGAGGCTTTTGATGCGCAGAGGTGTTCGATGCGGTGCTGCGCTGCAGAGAGAAATAAACGCAAGTCGTCCTCCACCTGCAGCCTTGATCTGTATTTGTTTTTAATCAGGGTCAGTGCGGAAAACCCACACTCACAAAAGCAGGTGGAGGGGATCAGGACTTTCATAGCCTTAGTGGAGATCTGGGGGAACTCGCTCTCCACAGACAACCAAATCGGCATTTTTCCCGGTCTCTCACACACACACACACACACACACACACACACACACACACACACACACACACACACACACACACACACACACACACACACACACACGCACACGCACACACGCTCTCTCTCTCTCTAAGCCTCAGTGGTTACAATACTGTGCTGTTGTGTTCCAAGGTGAACATCACTACTATGTAACCATCACCTATACAGTCCTAAGGGAACACCTATTAAATAAGAACCTTTGTTTATCTAGAAAACAGCCCCGAAATCACCATCACCAAACCCACCAGACTCCATGTAAATAATCAGCACTTTTAGCGTGTATAGAGCCAGCATATCTTCACATGTAAATCGGTGAATTAAGGATTAATTTCAACCAAACCAGAGTGGTGATTGTTGGAACAGTGGAAAGATGAACCAAGACGGCTTTTGATAGTTTTATTGTGTTTCTGTCCACTTTGAATACAGTGTGTTTTACGATGATAAAAGTACTGATTATTTACATGGAGTCTGGTGGAGTTTGGCGAAGGCCTATTAAAGAGCGAAGATTACAATAGAGCTTATGAAAAAATGCTTATTTCCATACGTCCTATCATCATATGGTTGCTGAGAGAAGAGATCCCAGGAAGGAGAGAAAGATCAACTGAAGGTTTAATGAACAAACCTGCTCTGTGTAGCCGAAGCTGAGGGTTGTAAACAGCGTCCAGTAGCTCCCGTTGTCGCTCGTTCTCCTCTTTTGAACGACAAAGTTCCTCCTCGTACTCTGCTATCGTTCTTTCAAACAGCCCAAATATCTCTTCAGCAGCCGCAGTTAGTCGCTGCTCCACCAACGCTCTCAGCATCTGGACTTTACACATTTTACCTCTTTCTCTACACAACAAAGACACTCTGCTAACACACCTTTCTGCTAGACGCCATCTTGTTCAAAGTGTGAAGTTAGTCGCAGTGAAGACTAAAGCTTCCGGTCCATATCACTGGCTGAGCTTCAAAATAAAAGTCCGTAAGTGTTACCAGATTTCCTCTGAAAAACACACAGGAGTATAAATGATTAACCCTTGTGTGGTCCTTCGGGTCCCAGTGACCCGAAGGACAACACAAGGATTATGTACTTCCCTTTACTTTGTTGAGAATTGCTCTCTAAACCCTGTTTCTTGTTAAGTAAGTAAAGTTTATTTCTAGAACACATTTAAACACAGTTTAAGCTGACCAAAATGCTGTACAAACAAGAACTAAGGTGCTGTATTGACCCTTGTTTAGAGAGCAATTCTCAACAAAGTAAATGGAAGTACATAATCCTTGTGTTGTCCTTTGGGTCACTGGGACCCGAAGGACAACACAAGGGTTAAAACACACTTCTGAAGAAAAGACAAACACTTCATTACATTTTCAGAGTTTTTTCTAGGAGGCCAAAGGAAGCCTGGCCTCCCCATAAAAATATAAAACATAATTTAAAATATATAATACATTTTTATTTTCAAATAAAATTTCAAAAATACATTTTATAATAAATGTTATAATTTAAAATATATTTTTATATTTTAAATTGTGTTTTATATTTTTAACTGCAGGAATTATAAATTTACAGTTGTGTCTTTTACTGATTTTGCAATTTCCCTTATCAAAACATACCATTATAATTTTCTTCTGCTGGTAGAGCAAAACAGCGCCCCTCTGTCACACTGCGTGCATGGTGCAGTCCTGTCTGTACTCTGTCTAGAGGCCAGTAAAATGCTACGAACGCTCAAAGGAGGCCAGCTTTTCCTGGCATCCCTTAGAGAAAAAATAAATACGGAGTGTCTATTTGCACCCCCGGTACAGGGACGGACTGGAGCTACAAAATAGCCCTGGACTTTCTCCCAAATAGGCCCATCCTCCGGCCATTCGCCCCTAGCCGTGTGCGACAGACACTAGCCAGGAAGTCCTGATACTATGCCACACTACTGTAGCCTATCAGACAAGGTATTCACAGCAAGTAACATCTCAAAACCAATGATGATAATTAGGGTTGTGTTTATTAGCCATTTGCTGTTGGTACCATCTTAACAACTAAACACTCTCTGTAGAGACAGGTGTTTAGGCTTTTGCTGAGGGTGGTAAGTAAAAAATAGTTCCAGGCTGTGACTATCTGACTTGGGCCGTGTGAAATATTGTGATGTAGAGCACCCTGGGACATCCTGGCACTTCCCTGACCTCTCATCTCTCACTCTCATCTTTTATGCTGCAACTATCTTCAACCTGAATAAACAAATGATTTTAAAGATAGGTTATTAGCTATTATTGATATAACATGTGTTGATATGTGTTAAACAATTCAATTCAATTCAATTTTATTTATAGTATCAAATCTTAACAAGAGTTATCTCGAGACACTTTAAAGATAGAGTAGATCTAGACCACACTTTATAATTTCCAAAGCCCCAACAATTCCAGTAATTCCCTCAAGAGCAAGCATTAGCAGTGGCTATCGCGACAGTGGGGAGGAAAAACTCCCTTTTAGGAAGAAACCTCGGCAGACCCAGACTCTTGGTAGGCGGTGTCTGACGGGCCGGTTAGGGATGTGATGAACAGTGGCAAAAAAAAACAGTGGTTATTCAATTAGCATTGAATAACCTATTTAATATTTTGTCAATGTCATATTACACTTTTGATTCATATTAAGGCTGTGAAATGATGAAAATGACCAGGCCCCATCAATTTTGTCTGTGATGCTTTCACAAACAACCACCAGGTCTTTGCCAGTTCCACAATAGCCAATATGAAAGACGAGGAAAAACTGCACTCTGATGGAAGACAGACAGAAAGTGCAAGCTAGGATTTTTTTGGTTAAAGTGCCCATATTATGAAAAAATCACTTTTTCTGTGATTTGGGGTGTTCTTTTGTGTCTCTGGTGCTTCCACACACATACAAACTTTGAAAAAAATCCATCCATGGTGTTTTGAGTGAGATACGGTTTCTGAATGTGTCCTGCCTTCAGTCTCCTAGTGAGGTGTTCAAAATCGGCTGTGACGTCACAGTCCGAAATGAGCTGGCTAACCACAACCGTTAGCTCGTTAGCATGCTAACCGTTAGCATTAGCATGCTAACGCTAATGCTAACGCTAGCATGCTACGTCGTTCTCAATAGCAAAGCACCGCTACAACACACACAAGTTCACCATAATCTACAAAAGAACTACTTCCATGTGCTCCCTCATTTAGAAGTCTCCCAGCTAATCCTGCCTTGTAACTGACCAAAGTTGGAGAAACAGGCTTTCTTTTACTGTCTCTAGAGTTAGCTAGCTGACATGCTCTACATCTGAGCTACTGAGCATGTGCGAGTGCAATCAAAGATAGTAGTGAAGAAGAAGATGAAAAGAGGTCTCACTCTGTAGCTAAAACAGAAACCAGGTGAAAAGAGGATCTGCAGCAGTGAGAGAGAGCTGTGCAGTACAACAAAAATATGGTGTTTTTGGAAAATTAAACCATGTAAACAGGCTTCAAAATTAATATTTTTGTCTACCAGCCAAATGGCTAATGAATGTTCAAATATTACCAGCCATTCAATAGATTACCATTGGGTTTTTTGGCTGGTGAGTGAAGGAAATCTACCAGCCACTTGCATATTTCACCAGCATTTGGCTGGTAAACGGTGCTAATTTAGAACCCTGCATGTAAACCTATTCTGGTACAACCTTAAAATACAGTTATGAACCTGAAAATGAGCATAATATGGGCGCTTTAAACTTTTGGTTACATTTGGTGAATTATTTAGCCCCCTTCCCTGTTTGTTAGCACGTTTAGAGTGGTACCAATGCATGCCTGATGTTTTCCCGTTTAATTCAATACCATAATCTTCATCCTAGCAGAAAAAGTGAGCTCACTACAACCTCTCATATACAACCAAGTGAAATCGCGGTCAACCCGCGATTAATTTCTAATGCGTTTAATGTTTCAAATTAAACAGAAATGAGGTAGGGATAAAGGCAGCCTATTATAATGTGTCCTGCTCCTGGCACTTACCAGTACCTATTGCTGATGTGAAATTAACTCTGCTGCTGCCTGTCCCTCATCATGACCAGGCTGTGGATTGGTGATAGCCAGACTAGTAGGCCTACTCTTCTTCCTCAGTTTCTTTTAGACGTAGCATATACAGTAAGTGATTATATTTGCGCCCCCTGCTGTTGGCTGTTAATATCGCTTTATTAGACTTTTTTTGTGCCGACGTCCTATTTTTTGTATACAGTATGGTTACCTAGCAACTGAGGCTTGAAGACACCAAATTGTAAATAGTTGTACAACATTCCACAAGAACTGCTAGGTGAGTGATTAGAACACTGAGCTATGGTCTGAGCTAATCTTGTTTTTTTAATTTTGTATTGTATAATTTGCATGCCATTGCGCAAGTCAGGGCCCGCAAACGCAAATAGTTTTTTTTGCAGGGTGGTAGGGGAAGACTCATGAATATTCATTAGGGGAATCATCCCTGAATGGCTAGTAGGCTAATCGTTGCCTGCTCTGGTTGGGTTGGTTAGGTTTAGGCAAGAGGAGTGGGACTGGTTATGGTTAGGGTAAGAGTGTCAGGGCGAGCCAATCAGTGATGAGTTCCCTAATGAATTTCCATGAATCTTCCCATACCACACTGTAAAAAAAATATCCCGGCCCGCGCAAGTGTATCAGCGTCTCTGAAGTATGCGAAATAATGATAACGATAATATTCCAAAAAGGTATAATACATGAGTAGTATGGATAACTGTGTGTAAATATATGCCAAGGTAAATGCACAGGGGTACAAATAGCATACAATGATATTTGTATGCCCCCAAATAAGCCTTCAAGGCAGCGCTGCGACCGTCGTCTTCAACCATAACAATTGCCTAATCCTAGTGCCAGGCAGCGCTGCCTGGAAGACGACGTTGGGGGTTTCAAACACCAAACTCTGTGGTGCGAAGCGTCTGCCCTCAGGATTGTCGGTGAACTTTTTTGTTATTGACAAATTGTCAAGTTTCCAATTGACTGAATATATGTTGTTACATTATGTTGTTAATAAATGTTTTAAATTTGACAATGTAATGTGGTACATTGCGAACAAAGATATTAGATCAGATATTATGTTACATACAAGTCTAGTCTAAAAATGGCGAGAATTTGGAGAATCGTGACACCACTACTTTGTACATTAGTGGTACGTACGATTGTAAGGTTGACAAGTTACCTAAATTGAAGTACCTGTAAGTTTATAAATAACTGATTTGTCGGTTCACGATAATTTGACCCATTTATTATTCTGATTGCTCTCTTTTGAAGTAAGAAAATTGGATTTGTGATCGTTTATGTTTTCCCTCAAACTTCCATAAATTAAATATGGCAGTATGAAAGATTGATTTAATAAATGTAATGAATTTGTATTAAGAATGTCTTTGGATTTGTTCAGAATTGCTATGGACTTTATTTTACTTTTAATTTGATTAACATGTGGTTTCCAGCATATTTTGTCATCTATGACAAGTCCCAGAAATCTGTTTTCATATACTCTTTCTATTTCAGTATTATCTAACATAATAGGTCTAAAATTCTTGAAATTCCGATGTCCAAATATTATATATTTAATTTTATTTATTTTCAGTGACAACTTGTTAAGATTAAACCATCGTTTTAAAGAGTCTAGTTCAGTTTCCAATGCATCCAAAAGTTGCTCAAGGTTTTTGCCAGAACAAAACAAGTTGGTGTCATCAGCAAACAAAACCAAATTTAATATTTTAGACACATTGCAAATGTCATTTATGTACAAAAGAAACAATTTTGGACCCAGAACTGAGCCTTGTGGGACCCCACATGTAACCCTCAATAAATCAGACTTCTTGTTTAATTTAATCCCACATTTTTCCACTTTGGTCATTAACAATTTATGATTAATTGTGTCAAAGGTTTTTTTTTTTTAGATCTACGAAAACGCCTACAGTGAATTCCTTATTATCCATAGCTGTAGATATTTGTTCTATTAGCTCCATCACTGCCATTGTAGTGGACCGGTTTGATCTGAAGCCATATTGATGTTCACTCAGTAGATTGTGTTTTTCTATAAAATGATCAAATCTATGGATAAAAAGCTTTTCTAATATTTTTGAGGTCTGTGGAAGGAGAGACGTTGGTCTGTAGTTTGAGAAAGAGTGCTTATCTCCATTTTTGTAGATTGGAATGACCTTCGCAACTTTCATTTGATTTAGAAATGACTGATTAAATATATGAGTCAGGGGTTTCACTATACTATGTACAATGTTTTTAACTAAAGCCATGTCAATACAATTCATACCTGCAAACTGAGAAGGGCTGAAAAAGGTCATTCCCCCCACTATCATATACATTATATATATATATATATATATATATATATATATATATATATATATATATATATATATATATATATATATATATATATATATATATATATATATGATAGTTGATCTAAAGGAGCCCAAAACAACAGTTGGCTCAAAATTAAATGATTTATTAGAAATATAATAACAGTAACTTATAACAATAACTTATTTCACCAGTAAATTCCTGTTTAACGACAAAAACAACCACTGGATGGGAAAAGGGTATTTTACAACAACTTCAAATGCAGCACAAGGCTGGCGAGGCAAATTTCAAGTCAACACAACATCCGTGCTGATTTTCAGACAACGGCAGCTATAGACTGTTTTTGGAATCCTCTACAGTGAAATACAGACACACTTTTACACAGTTTAGCGGTCAGCATTTTAACCGTGTTTACTGGTAGCTAACGGTAGGCTAACGTTACCTGCTGTCGAGTGTAGTGTTACTGTAACTAGCAGCCCGTGCGGCGATGTTTCAGTTGACTCTAACGTCAGTTTTCGGAGCATCAGAGAGAAGTGGAGGCGTCTAAATAAGGCACCGAAATCAGAGTTTCCATTCGGTCCGGTAGATAACGGTCGTTAAGGCACTGGTGCCGTATTAGCACCGGGTCTCGGTTACCTCATGTTCGTTACATCTTTAGATGGACCTGAACTGGTGATATTTTTACTACCAGCTGTCCTCATCTTCCTTTTCTTAAGAACAGTTAAGTCGTTGTGACCCAGACAATAACGACTAACGTACATGCTAGTCAACAGATGGTTTACTTCAAATGATTTCACTTTATTTCATCCTGAAGGGTACTCAGCATGTCCTGGTGTACCACACCGGTCATATCAAACAATTATATTTCTTTACTTTATTTATTGATACATGATTAATAGTGAATCTTGCTAAACATGCGTTACTTAGAAAGAAGTGAATATATGTATGTGTCATATAAAATATCGGGTGGTTACATTTGTCTGATTTCTTGATTATAATTGATTATATGACAGACATTACAAAACAAAAGCTTATAAAATATTTAACCCTTGTGTTGTCTTCCCGCAACTTTTTCTGGGTCAAAATTTTAAATTGAAACCTTTTTTCCAATGGTGTTTTTGTCACTTTTTTCAACATTCTTTTATAATTTCTTTTTCAAATGCTATAAAATTTAATATAACACCCAAATTCAATGAAAGTAGTAAACTAATAATTTATTTTACTTGTGAAGAGCGTTGTCACCCTAACCACCCACGTTATTTGTTTTTATAAATTTGGTTGAAAGAAAGCCAAATTTCCCATATCGAAACTTTTTGAAAATTTGACACGATGAAAACAGGAGGGTTAAAATAAGAGTGTACTTTTTTTCCTACCACACAATCTAATGTCTTCTATCTAGATGTTGATACAAAAAGATTTTTGTTTGACACTTGAGAAGTCTTGCCTGGACTTAAAAGGCACAAACGTTATTCCATGTCACCAGTCTCAGGATCAGAAGAGTCTCCAGTCTGGTCTTCAGTCTCTGGTTGTAAAACTGGATGTGGATGTGAGTTCCTGGCTGGTTCTGGTCTTCCACAGTCCACTCCATCAGCTTCTGTTTCCATCGGACCAACACATTTATGTGTTTTGACACGAGAACGCCGGGAAAATGTTTTGTTACAAACACTGCAGCTGAATCTTTTCTCTCCTATGTGGACTACTGCCATGTGTGACCGTAAACTTCCTCTCTGTGTAAAAGATTTCTTACAAACTGAGCAGCTGAAAGGTTTTTCTCCTGTGTGGACTACCATGTGTGACTGTAAACTTCCTCTCTGTGTAAAAGATTTCTTACAGACTGAGCAGCTGAAAGGTTTTTCTCCTGTGTGGACTACCATGTGTGACCGTAAACTTCCTCTTTCTGTGAAAGATTTCTTACAGACTGAGCAGCTGAAAAGTTTTTCTCCTGTGTGGACTACCATGTGTGACCGTAAACTTCCTCTTTCTGTAAAAGATTTTTTACAGACTGAGCAGCTGAAAGGTTTTTCTCCTGTGTGAGTTCTCATGTGTTTTATTAAATCTCCACTCTGTGTAAATGATTTTTTACAAACTGAGCAGCTAAAAGGTTTTTCTCCTGTGTGAGTTCTCATGTGTGACCGTACATTTTCACTCCGTGTAAAAGATTCATTACAAACTGAGCAGCTAAAAGGTTTCTCTCCTGTGTGAGTAATCATGTGTCTATTCAGATTTCCTTTTTGGCCAAATCTTGTCCCACACTCCGAGCAGCTGAATGGTTTCTTACATCTTGAATCATGTTTCAGAGAGTTTAAAGCTGACTGAGGTTCTCTGGTCTCCTTCCAATCAGCACTGTCATCAGTCTCAGGATCAGAAGAGTCTCCAGTCTGGTCTTCAGTCTCTGGTTGTAAAAGTGGATGTGGATGTGAGTTCCTGACTGGTTCTGGTCCTCCACAGTCCTCTCCATCAGCTTCTGTTTCCATGTGTTGAGTTTGTCTCTGATGAAGCTGTGAGGACTGAGCTTCCTCTTCATCATCTTCACTCTTCACAGGGACAGGAGTGAATGGGAACTTGGTGATATCAGCCTCCTCCAGCCCTTGAAGCTGCTCTCCCTCCTGAGTAATACACAGTTCCTCCTGTTCCTCTTTAATGTGTGGGGGGGGCTCTGGCTCCTGCTGGTCCACACTGGAGCTACACTCCTGCTGCTCAGGGGGAACCTCTTCTTTAACCACCAACAGCTGCTCAACATCTGCAGGAAACACATACAGAGAAATGTTGTGGAACTGTATCTTATCTTAATGAAAGTGACGAAAGGCGAGTCAACTTCGGTGGGGCTTTGAACAGATGGAGACAATTACGGTATTGTATAGGATTCCAAACCCACCCCGAATAGGATATCAGATAAGTAGGCTAAGTTACTGTAAGCAATGCATCTGTAACGTATTCTCTTATGGTAAATTAATGATTTTCTCTCTGAGCAAAAACCTTCATCGTGACTATATGACCTCCTGGTAACGCTAACTCAGTAATACAGTGGGCAATAAAGCACTGTGAAGAAAAGACCTTTACGACAGCAGATGTGGTAAAAACACTACCACTTGTGTCCAAAGCGTCAGCTAGAATTAACACAAACTGAAAGGTACATATAGCAACATTAAGACGCATAACAAGAGACTTGTCAGAATAACAGAGTGCAAAATGGACTTTACTGCATTCAAATGGTTCAAGTTGTGTGCGTCTCTGATGAACAGTGAGTAAAACCTGTCATTATTGTCTGATCTGGACATTATTTGAGTCTTTCACTGTGTTTTGGTGAGACTTTTGTTGATGCAGAGCTAATCTAATCACCATGTGGCTTCCTAATGCTAATGCTAGTTTAGCTGTACCTTTCTATTTCTAGTAAGACTGTTGTATTTGGACAATTTTGACATTCTCCTATGTAAATGACATGGATGGCTGTTTTTATTGCAACTTAATGGGGCAATCTGTGTTATTTCTTTCCCCAAACAGTACATCCCTATATGTAACCATCACCTATACAGTCCTAAGTGAATACCTATTCAATAATTGGTCCTTCGAGCCGGAAGTAAAGTTTTCCCCAGATCTCAGGATGCAGCGTAGTGTCACATACAGTGGGACCTTACCAGAATCAACACGTCTAAAGCGGCAGTTACAACATCCTCCACCTTAGAGACTATGAAATGAGTTTTATCGGTCACAGGCAAGCCATTATAACTAGTTAACTTCACACAGCACAGTATGCTTTCCTCCAACCCATTAAGTCAGATAGGCAAGGCAGCTTTTTTTGTATAGCACATTTCAGTAACAGGGCAATTCAAAGTGCTTTACATAAAACATCAAAGAGCAGTTAAAAGCCATTAAAAAATTAAAAACTGATAGTACCTTGTTTGTGCGATAGACTACAGACTGTACTACATTTAACAATTATTTATTTAACATAAAATATTACATTTAAATAATATATAATTAATAAATTATATCTATCTATATGGCTATCTGCCACATGGCGAGTAAATGTTTGTACCAAAATAGTTCTGTTTTTCAGTCTTCATTTTGGCAAAGGTGCAACTACTTTATTCTGTTCCTCTGCTTTCTGCATGTCGGAGCTTAGCGGGGGGCTGGCCGACACACACACAAACACTGGCGCACACACCAGACGCCAGCCACCACGTCACTTCTGTTAACTGTTAGACAGCGTTTACCTTAGGCTAATTAATTAGCTAGTAAGTGCCGATTTTTGGCAGCCAAGCTTCCAAAAGAAAGCACAATGAAATTAAATGTTAACCGATCACCAACCATTGACCGACAAGCAGGAAACGGAGTCTCAGTTCACCGTCCGGGAGGCTCTAACGCACTTTCCGCACTCCGTGTCCACGGACAGCTGTAGGCTTTTACCGGTTAATGTTCTGTGCGTCGTATTTCCTGAAACGGTTGCGAGACTGACACAAGTCCACAGCGGCGTGTATGTCGGAACCTGTCTCCACCGCCTCCACCTGCAGGTTGTCAACTGTGTGGTTTGGAACGAAAGGGAGAAAACAGGACAGAGTAACACAGCGGATATCGCTCAAATAAATGTTTCTTTTTTTGACAACGTAGTTAAGTTGGCAGGTGTGCGTTGCTTAGGCGGCCGCCTTAACTGCAAAGTGCTGCAGCCCTGTCATGCATAGTCCCGACAAAGAAGTTATCCATTTTCCTGATTAGAACTGTCGCAGCGCTAACTGGGCTCAGCTCATGAAGCTGCTCTGACCAACTGACCTTGAAGGTGGAGAAAATCACCCTTTGATCCGATTCAACCACGGTCCTCAGATTGCTTCATTCCACATCCTGCCAACTTAAAATGACTAAGGGTGCAAGTAAATTGTAATTTGCGAGGGGGTGATTAATTTTCATAAAGTAGGCTAAAAATAGCCAAATTACATAGGCTTTACCCACTGTCGCAACAGGGTCAGCACTCGCAAATGTGGCATTTCTTAAAACAGTTGAGTTGTCCATTTTTATCCGTTTTTGAAAATAATAAATACGACTTGACAAAGTAACTATTTCAAATTCAGTTTATCAGCTTTAGGCTATTTCATACACACTCATACAGGCTGTGACTGCGCTCTCAGTGCGTGTTCCCAGTAAGACATTTACGTCCCTTAATGGTTAAGCCGACACTAAAGAATAAAATAGTTATAGTGTTTAGCTAGTGCAGTAAGCTTACGCCAGAAACTGCTAACGTTAACACGAGTTACGTCTAAGTAGGATGTGTATCGCTGGACTGTAACTGTCAACCGTCAGCGAGGATACGGGCGAGCTGCGATGATACGGGCAAGCTGCGCCCTCCTCGTCCTCAGATGTAGAGGACAGGTCATTGATCTGTCCCTGATCTGATTCTCCATCACTCATGTCCAGATCTAGCTTGCTCTAGCTTCTAACATGTCAAAAGACATGTAAACAATACCCCTCATGGCGCCGGTGCGTGTGGGGGCGAGAAATTTGTTCCATCATATCTGCTCTGTACACCATCATTGGCTCTGAAACAGTGAGTGACGAAGTGCTCAGGATGTTTTCTTGCTGAAGTTTAAGGTATCCTTGATGCAAAACCCCTAGGGTATGAAATGGTATCGGACCGTCTCCAGCGTGTACTTTATCTGAAACTGTGGTTTATTTTTACACAGATTGATGTGATACAACTGATGTTTAAAGTTTCTCTATTCGCACCGACTGCAACAGCTCACATAAAGCATTTAAATATTTACCACGCTGTTTCTTCAAAGAGATCAACAATTTAAATCGGTTTTATTTTCATGAACATTGGAGATTTATGAAGCGAGAATGTGCAGTAGTTGTCTCCAGGGAAACACTCTGATCCACTGCGGGCTCAGTTTAAATAATAGTTGCAGCTTTAGACCTGTGAGAGCTGGAAGAAAACCGCCTTTCTGGTTTTACAAATGTTTCTTTCAGGGTGGAAGTGAGTTCAAGTTTCTGAGGCTACAATGGTTTTGTCGCTTTTATAAATTTGTGTCGCTTTCTTTGGCGTTCTTGTCGTAATTCATCTATCGTTAGGCTGCGTGCTTCAAACATCATTTGTGCAGTTTTTAGATCTCCTGGATCAATAATCTCTAACATTTTAGTGACAGTATGTTGATTTTTCAAATCTTGTCGCTTCCCCCCCCCCGACCCTCAAATGTATGTCGCTTCTTTGACATTTAGTTTTCTTCTGACATTTTTTAAACTTTTGTATCCCTTTGTTGATGTTTTTCCTGACACACACACACACACACACACACACACACACACACACACACACACACACACACACACACACACACACACACACACACACACACACACACACACACACACACACACACACACACACACACACACACGAAAACAAGTTCCTTCACGAGACTATTTAACAGAGGCACCGTGGCTCTTCGTGCCGCCCAAGACTATTGTGATTGGTTTAAAGAAATGCCAATAAACCAGAGCACTTTTTTCTCCCATCCAGGAATGCTGTGTGGACTAGCCAGACCTTCCTCTGCAGCGCTGTGGAGGAAGGTCTGGACGTGCAAGACTAGTGTGAAAGGATCCCTACTTCTAAAATAAAATGAACCAGGTTCTCTTGAACTTCTATGCTCTTGACTTCTGCAGATTTCCCCCCCCCTTTATTTCCCCTAAAAATCCTGTTAACGTTATTCCTACCTCTCTCTTCATCATCTTCACTCTTCACAGGGACAGGAGTGAATGGGAACTTGGTGATATCAGCCTCCTCCAGCCCTTGAAGCTGCTCTCCCTCCTGACTGCTCCACAGTTCCTCCTGTTCCTCTTTAATGTGTGGGGGGGGCTCTGGCTCCTGCTGGTCCACACTGGAGCTACACTCCTGCTGCTCCTCTTTAATAACAATCTGGCTTTTGTCGTCTGGAGGCAAAGCTGAAACACAGACAGAAGTTAATGTCAGCTAAGGTTTAGAGATTGCAGGGGTTCCTCCAGAAAAGTTGTTTAGCTCAGTGGCCAGTGTGAAAATGAGACTCTAAAAAAGCTAGAAGACTCCATAGGGCCCTACATGAAGTCAGTGCTACAAGCTAATTGGAGATTTTAATATATGACTACGTCTAAGTACCGGTTAAGATGACTTGAATTGTCATGTTATTTTTTTATGATACATTTTTTTATTTGTATGTCTTTGAACACACACACACACCATACAGAACAAACAAATACAACTGAACAGGAACCAAAACCCTCACCCACCACCCACCCTCTGCGGTCTTGAGGAAAACAAAACAAACCAAAATACAAGAAAACAAAAATCACACCTTGCCTAGTTGCTCTCTTCTAATTATTGTGGTGTTGAGGTCACCAGGACCGACACCTGTGCTGCTGCGTTTCTCCATAGGTCTATAGTCAATGACTTGGCTTTGTTAATCCTTGCTGTAGAGAGCTCAGGCATAACTATATGTCTGTATGACCGGAATTAATGCAGTGTTGGTTTGTTGATGAAAGGTGCCCCTCTCTATGGCCGAGGTTAAAGTTTGTAAAATGGTAGGTCCTAGTAGGTCAAAGTACTGTAGAAGAAGTTCTGATGGAATTCCGTCCAACCCCCGTGTTTTCCCTTTCTTAGCTGTTTTTAACACCGATTTAAGTTCCTCTAATGTTATAGGTTGACCCAGTTCTTCTGCCTTCTCTGGGTCAAGAAGAGGCAGGTTTAGCTCTTTCAGGAACTTTTGGCACTGTGTCGGATCCGGATTGCAGGAGGATTCATGCAACTTTGAATAAAAGGACTGGAAAGTAGCGGTGGTATCTTTAGGATTGGTTGAGATACCTCTGCCTGTGAGGATGCTGTTGATAGCAGCTCTGCATTTGCTTTGTTTTAAAATTTCAGAGCAAGCAATTTGCTTGGTTTGCAACCATTAAAATAGTATCTTGCCTCACTCTGGGCATTATGAATTCAGCTCTCCTTAGCAAATCATTTAGCTCTGCTCGATTTGTGACTAAAAGAGTATGCGTAGATTTAGAAAAACACGTATTTAGAGACTGCTCTAATGATTTGCAACGTTCTTCCAACTCCGCAATCCTTGCCGCTCTCTTTTTCTTCAAATTGACCGCAAAGGAAGATGTGAAATCTCTAATAAATCTATTAGTGGCTTGCCAAATGTACGCAGAGTCCAAAACTGAGTCAGTATTGATTGATATAAACTCCGCCAGCTTGGCTCTAAACTCTCCATCAAAATCTGTGTTTTGGAGAAGGGAATTATTAAATTGCCATCTCCTACATCTTTCTCCTAACATATCACAACGGAATGTGGTTATCAGCACATTGTGATCAGACAGAATTGCTGGTTCTATTGCTATCGTGTGGAACATTGCCTTAAGCTCACTGGAGCACAAAATATAGTCAATGCGGGAGTGGGTGAGGTGATGTGTGCAAAAGAAGGTGTAATCCTTTCTAGTACGATTGTGCATCTTCCATATATCTTTAAGATGGTGGGATTCCACAACTGCTTTAAACATGTCCGATATGCGTTTTTGGGCTTTTGTGTGGTTGACCCCTGATCTATCCTGATTTAAATCTAGTACTGCATTCGTGTCTCCCCCTATAATTAGTGAATATTCATTGAGATAAAGCAATTCATTGGTTAGGCATGGGAAGAAACTTTCATCACATGTAGCCGGTGCATATACCGAGACAAATGCTATTTCCCTACTCCTTGTCGTGGTACATATATAAGATATCCTGCCTGAAAAGTCTTTACTGCTTTTGTCTATGGTAAGTGTGCATTTCCGCGACAGCAACACGATGGAGCCCTTGGTTTTGGTGTCGTCACTAGTGAGTAGTACCCTACTGGATTTTGATGGCAAATCTGTAGCAAAGGGTGAACTGTTAGCTCTGTGCAAGGTGTGGCAAAAATATAAAAAGTTAAATAATTCCCCTAACCCTCTGAGACCGTAGACCCCCTCCCCTATTTGCGTGACCACATCAAATGCAGTTTGCGCAAAACTCCATCTCAAAACTACACCTCCTGTCTTAAGTCACAGGTTAATTGAAACAGGTCTAGTGAATTCTTATGTTAAACATGAACAATATTATAAACCCCTTCGAACAATTTCTGGACTAAGCTATGTGAAAAACAGACCAATCTAGTTGGAGCAATAAGCAGACTATGAGCTGAACAGACCTTGTCCCTCATGTTCTTTCAGTCTAGCTTAAATGTTAACAAACGGACTGTAAACTGACCAGCCAGCATTTATCATGTATTTTCTGTCTGGTTAAGTGTCCCTTTAAAGCTCGGCTCCGAAATTTACATACAGTATCCTTAGGATCACCAACCAGTATTTATCATGTATTTTCAGTCTGGTTAAGTGTCCCTTTAAAGCTTAGTTACGAAACTTACATAGCGCATCCTCAGGATTCATCATGTTCCCTTTTTTTCAGCCCGATTAAGTGTCCTCAAAAGTATAGATTGTAGACTGAGTAACCAGCATTCATCATTTCTTACAGTCTGGTTAGACGTCCCTTCAACGGTTGGTTCCAAAACTTAAATGTGACGCAGTCAGATTGGTCCGGTTCACATACCATGATTTCCTGCATCTCTGGTTCTGCCCAGATGTGTTGCTGGGAGGCATTAATTTCGGCCAGCACTCCCTTCACTGCGCTGTAGATCACTGATTTAAGCACACTTAGCTGCTTCTCCAAGACCCGGTTGATTAATTCCCCCATATTAGAGAACGTTTTCACATCAGTTGCTCCGTTAGCCACTACTCCATTAGCTGCCGACACGCTAGCAAATTTCTCTGAACGAGTAGATAGTTTAGGCGACAACGAGACCTGCATTTTCGTGCCTGTAGGCGTTTCACAGAGTCACCGTGATAACAGACAAAACAATTTGGCGCCGAAGAAAAAGTAATAGACCTGGTTATTTAATGAAATACAGAGGTGAGTGCCGGAGCTCAGTCGCTTGCAACCATAGCGGGTGCTGGTCACGTGTTTCTCCCTTGTCATCATGTTTTTGTATCTTGTATTTGTTCTTGTTATGGACACACACACAAATGCACACACACAGACACACACACACACACACACACTAAGCCTCAGTGGTTACAATACTGTGCTGTTGTGCTCCAAGGCAAACATCATTACTATGTAACCATCACCTATACAGTCCTAAGGGAATACCTATTAAATAAGAACCTTTGTTTATCTAGAAAACAGCCCCGAAATCACCTTCAGCAAACCCACCAGACCCCATGTAAATAATCAGTACTTTTAACGTGTATAGAAACAGCATATTTCCACATGTAAATGGGTGAATTAAGTAGACGTCGACCGATTATTAATCATTTTTTACATAATCGGCATCGGCCGATATCCGAGTATATCAAGCCAATTAATAGGCAGGCGCAGCTGCGGGCAGCCTAGAGTTAAAAACATGAATAGGCAACATTTTTTACAGCGCACCCAGACCAGCTGCCTCCAGCCCCTCCCCTTGTGAAGTCATGCGCTGCATGCATGACAGCCTCAACAGCAATGCACTTCAGGCTCAGAGGCTATCGTTAGTAGTAGCATGTTGCTGGTGTTCCAGCCTTGGGATTAACTGTACTTATAAAACCGTAGAAACACCGCGGCCACACCGCTGTGAAAGCTCCCCGAACGTCAGAGTTCGGTTGTTACCCCTATCCGTGGCAGTGTCCTTCACTCCATATCTTTATAACGGAGCTAACCGGAGCTGACTGGAGCTAACCGCTAACGCAGCTAACCGTTGCTAACAGAGCCTTCAGCTCTCCGTGCCTGTATCCATTAACTGCATTTACGGACTCGAGCAACGAATAAAACCCTTCATTTTATTAAATTGGCTGGACGAGTTTTAAATTATAACTTAGAGATCTAAATGAGTGCAACATGACATGTAACAGCAGGATCCCCAAAACACAGATAAAACACTTCAACAAATGAACAATGATCTAACAAAGTGAACAAGAATTTACTTTAGATAGCCCTAGTCTTATGTGATTCAACAGGAGTTAGGAGGAAACAGTGTTGAGGTTAATAAGAGGTCACTTTCTGTATGGATCAAACCATTTTTAATAATATAATATATTTGTAATAATAATACTGCAATACTTTTATTTTATTTATGAAAGTTTCCAGCTTTGTGTTCTCAGAAGTTTGATAAATGCTGCTAAGCGCACTAAACTTTATTTTGTTTCGTTGAAAAGTTTATTTAACAAAGTATTTTCTTCTTACCTGTTTCGTTCATTTAATATATTTTTATACATAATTTATACAATATATGTTTTTACATTATACATTTTTAATTTAAGTATACAAGTGCAGATTGGTGAAGTGTTCAATAAATGTTTTTGTTAAGAAATTTTGTGTATATTAGTATTACATTTTATCTTTCAAATAGAGGTTTAAAAACAAGTACATATCGGCCAAAATAAATCAGCAGCATTTATCGGCTGACCCTGATTTCTAAAGATCGGCATCAGCCAGAGAAAAACCCATATCGGTCCACCTCTAGAATTAAGCATAGCATATCTCCACATGTAAATCGGTGAATTAAGGGTTTATTTCAACCAAACCACAGTGGTGATTGTTGCAACCGTGGAAAGACGAAACAAGACGGCTTTTGAACTTCTATGCTCTTGACTTCTGCAGATTTTTTCCTCCTTTATTTCCCCTAAAAAACCCTGTTAACTTTGTTCCTACCTTCCTCTTCATCATCTTCACTCTTCACAGGGACAGGAGTGAATGGGAACTTGGTGATATCAGCCTCCTCCAGCCCTTGAAGCTGCTCTCCCTCCTGACTGCTCCACATTTCCTCCTGGTCCTCTTTAATGTGTGGGGGGGGCTCTGGCTCCTGCTGGTCTACACTGGAGCTACACTCCTGCTGCTCCTCTTTAATAACAATCTGGCTTTTGTCGTCTGGAGGCAAAGCTGAAACACAGACAGAAGTTAATGTAAACTAAAGCTTAGAGATTACAGGGTTCCCCCCAGAAAAGTTGTTTAGCTCGGTGGCCAGTATGAAAATGAGATTCTAAAAAAGCTATAAGACTTCATAGGGCCCTACATGAAGTCAGTGATACAAGCTAACTGGAGATTTAGACAGACTATGTCCAAGTACCGGTTAAGATGACTTGAATTGTCATTATGTTTTTGTATCTTGTATTTGTTCTTGTTTTAGACACACACACACACGCTTTTACACAACACACACACACACACACACACACACACACACACACACACACACACACACACACACACACACACACCCACTCTAAGCCTCAGTGGTTTACAATATTGTGCTGTTGTGTTCCAAGGTGAACATCACTACTATGTAACAATCACCTATACAGTCCTAAGGGAATACCTATTAAATAAGAACCTTTGTTTATCTAGAAAACAGCCCCGAAATCATCATCACCAAACCCACCAGACTCCATGTAAATAATCAGCACTTTTAGCGTGTATGGAGCCAGCATATCTCCACATGTAAATCGGTGAATTAAGGATTAATTTCAACCAAACCAGAGTGGTGATTGTTGGAACCTTAGAAAGACAAACCAAGACGGCTTTTGATAGTTTTATTGTGTTTCTGTCCACTTTGAATGCAGTGTGTTTTACGATGATAAAAGTCCTGATTATTTACATGGAGTCTGGTGGGTTTGGCAACGGCCTGTTAAAGAGCGAAGATTCTAATAGAGCTTATGAACAAATGTTTATTTCCATACGTCCTATCGTCATATCGTTGCTGAGAGAAGAGATCACAGGAAGGAGAGAAAGATCAACTGAAGGTTTAATGACCAAACCTGCTCTGTGTAGCCGAAGCTGAGGGTTGTAAACAGCGTCCAGTAGCTCCCGTTGTCGCTCGTTCTCCTCTTTTGAACGACAAAGTTCCTCCTCGTACTCTGCTATCGTTCTTTCAAACAGCCCAAATATCTCTTCAGCAGCCGCAGTTAGTCGCTGCTCCACCAACGCTCTCAGCATCTGGACTTTACACGTTACCTCTTTCTCTACACAACAAAGACACTCTGCTAACACACGTTTCTACTAGACGCCATCTTGTTTAAAATGTGAAGGCAGCCGCAGCAAAGACTACAGCTTCCGGTGCAGATTAGTTGCTGAGCTTCAAAATAAAAGTCCGGAAGTGTTCCAGACTTCCTCTGGAAAACACGCAGGAATATAAATGATTAAAACACACTTTTGAAGAAAGACAAATACTTTATTAAATTCCCAGAGCTCTGAGAAAACAATGAACCCTTTCCTTTTAATGTGTCAAACAGAAGATACAAGTTTTGGTCTTGCAGTGTAATTTCATCTGATTATGTTGTTTGTCTGAAGGTGAACATTTATTTATTGTTTAGTTTTTTTTAGCCGGCTGTAACTCACAACAGTCAATGCACCGATAACAAGCAACATACAAAACAAAACATTGCTTTTACACAGTGGCGCAAAAAGTGGGTATGTGCTATATGCGGCGCATAGGGCAGCACCGTGGGGGCGCCAAAGCGATGGTAAAAAAAAAAGATAAATATATAATTTGTTTTGGTGTTTTCTATATGTAGCTGCTTTTGTGCGTTTCTAAATCATTTCTAAATAAAATCATTTCTTATAAAGCAAAAAAGCTGTCGGGGGCTAAAAATAGAAAAAGAAAGAGGGAAAAGGAGATATGTCAAGGGATGCAACAGCATTTAAATAAGTGGATGGTGAAAGGCAACAGGTAGGATTTAAAGTGTGACGTCTGTGCTTGGAGGCTTGTAAATATTCATGTTAGCAGACTAGCTAGCGTTTGCTAACACTGGGAATGTAGCAGCCAAATGGGGGTTTACAGCTAGCTTAGAATTGCTGAGCTGAAAACTGGAAAATATAGGGTAGCATGTTCAATAAATGACAATAATCTGGGAAACATAACTAATGCTATAACTCTGGTTTACCATGGAATCATTAATAGATTTTATTTTACCATTAGCTGTCAGACATACAGGCTAGGCCTATAGTTACATCTGTTGGATGACATGGAAGCTGTAATTACAGGGTCACATCTCTCTCTCTCTCTCTCTCTCTTTAAAGGTCTGTGCTAAGTGGCTCTCCATATTTGTATATACAGATTCATTTCTTCATTCATTCTGTATTATTAATATGGAAAAACCAATATGGAAAATCTATTACATAATGTTTGTTTGACAATATGTCTTAGTGGAGAAGAACACAGGCAAGGAGTGAATGAGACAGACATGAGGTCAGCGATGACATCAGGTAGAGATGAGACCAGTGATGACATCAGGTAGAGATGAGACCAGTGATGACATCAAGTAGAGATGAGACCAGTGATGACATCAGGTAGAGATGAGACCAGTGATGACATCAAGTAGAGATGAGACCAGTGATGACATCAGGTAGACTTTATGACTTTTCATAAACAGCTGAAGGAGCAGCGTTCGCCCTACATGTACATAGCAGAAACCCTGTTGTGCGTCTGCCCTATATTTTTGATACCTTGGCGGAAGAGGAAAAAAAAAACAAGCATGCAAATGGAAATTATCACGGCCGGAAAAATTATCGAGCTCATTTGTATTTATCATGCGAATAATCGATTTATTGACTGATTTGTCGGTTCACGATAATTTGCCTCATTTATGATTGGTCTCTTTTGAAGTAATTAGTCAATTGGATTTGTGATTGTTTTATATGTTTTCCCCCAAACTTCCAGACCATAAGTTACATATGGCAGTATGAGAGATTGACATGATAAATATAATGAATTTGTATTAAGAATACCTTTGGTTTTGCTTAGAATTGCAATGGACTTTGGTATTTTAGTTTTAATATGATTAACATGTGGTTTCCAGCATATTTTGTGATCTGTGACAACTCACAGAAATCTGTTTCAATTTCAATATTATCTAACATAATATGTCTAAAATTCGTGAAATTCCGATGTCCAAATATTATGTATTTAGTTTTATTTATGTTGCTTACTCCGCCCAAACAGCTGACGAAGGTTTCAGAGGAAAGGACGTCTCATTTCCCTTTGCCTCTCTCCTCCCATGATTTCATCTCGTCCCTCCCGTGCCTCCTCGGTAGGAGGGACTAAGAAGCGAGGAAGGGAGGCAAGTGGATGAGTCGAGGAGGCAATTAAAGGGCTATGGGATGCACCTACAGTTTGAGGGAGACAGAGGCTAGGTCGTTTATCTAAAAAAGTATTTTTTTTTCTAATTAATGTTAAAACAACTCTTGAACGTAAACATGTTCCACTAAAACAACTTCCTTCCGGACGCTATTTTACAGAGGCACAGTGGCTCCGTCCGACGCTTAGCACCGCCCAAGACGATTGTGATTGGTTTGAAGAAATGCCAATAAACCTGAGCACGTTTTTCTCCCATCCAGGAATGCTGTGTGAACTGGCCAGATCTTCCTGCGCAGCGCTGTGGAGGAAGGTCTGGACATACTAGTTAGACTACTAGCATGGTTACTAGACGTTTGTTGTATCGTTGCGTTAAGTAAAGCTGTGTAAGTTAGCATTTAATGTTATCTAACTGCTATCTTTAACCTACTGTACGTTACTGTACACATTGTGTGACCTGCAGGACCCGAGCAGAGCTACGATGCTGTCCTGGGTAGGTCAGTATATGGTCTATTATGGAAAATGATGATCCAGCTAACTACAAATTGTTGCGGTGATCTGATAAACAATGCGTGGTCGTCTTTTTTGACACTTCTGTCGCTTTTCCGCAAAGTTAATTATAAGTTTTTTTGTCACTTCTTACCGATGTTTTTGTCACATTTTTCCTGCGCTTTTTTATCTTGTTTTTTCCCCACGTTTTTGAAGCTACTTCCAACATTTGTCACTTTTTTAACGTTCTTTTATCATATTTTTCTCTTCAAATGCTATAAAACTGAATAAAACACCCAAATCCAATAAAAGCACTGAGCTGATCTTTTATTTTACTTGTGAAGAGTAATGGTTGTAGGGAACCATCCACGTTATTTTTTGACAATTTGGTTGAAAGAAAATCTAAATTTCTGATATAGAAGCTTTTTGAATGTGGGAGGGTGAACAGGGGGGTTAATGGCAGGCTACACACCATGTTTTAAGGTGTATGCCGCCAACTACTCTAACAACATTAAAGGTCCCATGGCATGAAAATGTTACTTTATGAGGTTTTTTAACATTAATATGAGTTCCCCCAGACTGCCTATGGTCCCCCAGTGGCTAGAAATGGTGATAGGTGTAAACAGAGCCCTGCAACATGGCATCATGACTTTGCCTAAACATACACACCACTTTCCTAAAGCCAAATGGCGTGTTATCTGTACGCATTTTGAGCTATCCACGTGTATGTCTACGCTGTATACAGCAGATGTAAACATAGGGTTTAGGAAAAGAACATTGGGAAAGGCTTTAGTAACACAAAAAAGCGACAAAAACACGGAAAATAACGACAAAAACCCGCTTAAGTAAACACTAAACGGTTGGGTTTAGGAAAGAAACATTAGGGAACGCTTAAAAACAAAAACAAAAAAATGGCCACACGCGAACCCGGCTCTCTTGGGTGAAAGTCCTGTGTTTTACCCATCCACCACCCCAACCAACCTCCCTACACGGACCTACGTCTCTTTATACTACTCGCTATGGCAAATATTCACTCGTAATGTAGGTCAATTGCGGGCGAATTGCGTTGATAAACACGCTAAAAAGCGATTATGCGTCTTGATAACACGCCTAAATGGCATACGAATTGGCGTGTCGTACATACGCCACTTCATGAGATCAGTCTGAGCCCTGGGTATCCTGCTCTGCCTTTGAGAAAATGAAAGCTCAGATGGACCAATCAGGAATCTTCTCCTTATGAGGTCATAAGGAGCAAGGTTACCTCCCCTTTCTCTGCTTTGCCCGCCCAGAGAATTTGGCCCACCCATGAGAGAGAGAGACATCATGGCTTTCAAACGAGCAAAGTGGCAGTTGGTGAAAGGCCACACCCCCACCCTCCACCTTGCCCCCCCTCTCTCTCTCTCCTCCTCAATAGCTACAGACACAGAAATGGCACATCCTAAGGAAAGGTCATAGTGGGACTGGCTCTAGTGGCTGGAATTCTGCACCAAGGCTGAATTTCGGGAAAGAGACTTCAGATACAGTATTAGGGGACCACTAAGGTCTATATAAAAGAGACTTCAGATACAGTATTAGGGGACCACTAAGGTCCATATAAAAGAGACTTCAGATACAGTATTAGGGGACCACTAAGGTCCATATAAAAGAGACTTCAGATACAGTATTAGGGGACCACTAAGGTCTATATAAAAGAGACTTCAGATACAGTATTAGGGGACCACTAAGGTCTATATAAAAGAGACTTCAGATACAGTATTAGGGGACCACTAAGGTCTATATAAAAGAGACTGCAGATACAGTATTAGGGGACCACTAAGGTCTATATAAAAGAGACTTCAGATACAGTATTAGGGGACCACTAAGGTCTATATAAAAAAGACTTCAGATACAGTATTAGGGGACCACTAAGGTCTATATAAAAGAGACTTCAGATACAGTATTAGGGGACCACTAAGGTCTATATAAAAGAGACTTCAGATACAGTATTAGGGGACCACTAAGGTCTATATAAAAGAGACTTCAGATACAGTATTAGGGGACCACTAAGGTCTATATAAAAGAGACTTCAGATACAGTATTAGGGGACCACTAAGGTCTATATAAAAGAGACTTCAGATACAGTATTAGGGGACCACTAAGGTCTATATAAAAGAGACTGCAGATACAGTATTAGGGGACCACTAAGGTCTATATAAAAGAGACTTCAGATACAGTATTAGGGGACCACTAAGGTCTATATAAAAGAGACTTCAGATACAGTATTAGGGGACCACTAAGGTCTATATAAAAGCATCCAAAGACCACCATATCACGGGACGTTTAAACATTTAAATAATGACCTTTTCGTCTCAGTTTTACTTTCTCCTATTTCAAATATTCCCCCGATACTCCATTCCCTCCCTATTTCTACCACTTTGTCTTTTAATCTTTATTACGGCAAGCCAAGAGGTACAGGAGCACACAAAATAAGACAAGGGCGCCATCTGTAGGCCAGTATTTAGCACTTCCTTACCTAAAAACTAAAACTTCTGTGTAAAAATGAATAATGTTACAGCTGTAATGCTGCTAGAATCAGATATTTAACCCTCCTGTTGTCCTCGGGTCGACTCTGACCCCTTTTCAAAGTTTTCTATATCAGAAATGTGGGTTTCTTTCAACAAAATTGCCGAAAAATAACATGGATGGTGCAACGCAGCGCTCTTCACCATTAAAATTGTCAAAAACATTGAAAAAAGCGACTAAAGGCATTGAAAGCCTAGAAAACAGCAGAATAAAGCTTTGAAAAAAAGCAACAAACAACAAGGTAACAATGTTTTAAAAAGCAAAAAAAAAAAAAAAAAAAAAATGTGGAAAAAAGCATCAAAAAATGTCTGAATTTATTTTGAAGTGGTTTTTTTTTTACCCAGGAGGACAACAGGAGGATTTATTAAAACCGAAGGAGCAATGTACTAGTCAAAAGTATACTTTGAATACTTGGGTAATTATGCTTTTACAAAATATGATCAAATGTAAGCATGTTATTTGCATTATTTTAGTGTATTAACACAAATATATAATACTCTCTTATATTGCTATTTAGTTTTATGTTGTATAAGTACACTGTTGTCAAATAAGTAAACTTTTAGTGTTATTATATTCACTCTACTTTGTTCTTTAATGCATACCAAAATACACTTGTAAAGTGCTTCAGTCTACTTTTGAGAAGTATGACTTTAAGCACGTTTAACATGTTTTTAGTATATTTAATCAAAGCATATGTATTCAATATTTATTCATAGTTTTAATTTGTAGTCAGTCCAGCCACTCTGGCAGGTGACCAGGTAAATTTAGATTTTTTTAAATCCACTTATGTAGTTGGCTGTTTGACCAGAGGACAACACAAGGGTTTTTTAACCCTCCTGTTGTACTCGGCTCAAATTTGACCCATTTTCAAAACTTTTCTTTATCAGAAATTCAAAAAGTGAGATTAGGTTAAAAGGATTATGTTTCTAAAACAATGGATTGTACAAATGCTATCGTTGTGCAATGTGAACATAACGGACGGTACGATCATAAATAAGTACGTTTTTTTTTTATTTGATCAGTAAATCACATTGAGATCAAGCTCTCATTTACAAGAGATACCGGAGTACAGAGTGAAATATCAAACACAAATACAATCAAATGAAAATAAGAAAGACAGCAGTATGCATGCATAACTGGAATTTCTTTTATAAAAGTATTATATACAAATAAGTTAAGAATGTAAACACCCATTTCTAAGAAAATTGTAAAATTACGTTGGGCACCTGGGTAGCTCACCTGGTAGAGTGCACGTCAAGGTTATTATAGTTTAGTCAGCTTAGTTTTAATTAGTTTTTAAAGCGGGTTTGCTAGTTTTGTTTTCGTTCAGTTTTTTTTGTAATATGGGTTATTTGTTGGGGCAAGATTGAAAAAGGTCATAAAAAAATATTGTGTAACAATAACTCAACAAACACATCATACCATTTTAGAAATATGTATTCACAATGTATTCAACAATAACACCAGTACATAAAATGTACATATGATGATGAGCACAAACACACTATCTCACAAAAGTGAGTACACCCCTCACGTTTGTAAATATTTCATTGTATCTTTTAATGGGACAACACTGAAGAAATTACACTGTGTACAGCTGGTATAACAGTGTAAATGTGCTGTCCCCTCAAAATAACTCAACACACAGCCATTAATGTCTAAACCGCTGGCAACAAAAGTCAGTCCACCCCTATGTTAAATTCCAATAGAGGCAGGAAGACTTTTATTTTGAAAGGCCAGTTATTTCATGGATCCAGGATACAATGCATCCTGATAAAGTTCCCTCGGCCTTTGGAATTAAAATAGCCCCCCCCCCCCACATCATCACATACCCTTCACCATACATGGAGATTTGCATGGTTTTATGTTGGTTAGCCTAATAGCTGGTTTGATTTGCATTAAGAGATGATTTTATGGAAAGTACCCCATGCCAATCTCTAGGTATGGTGAAGGGAATGTGATGATGTGGGGGGGCTATTTTAATTCCAAAGGCCAAGGGAACTTTATCAGGATGCATAGTATCCTGGATCCATGAAATAACTGGCCTTTCATAATAAACATCTGCCTGCCTCTATGGGAATTTAACATAGGGGTGGACTGACTTTAGTTGCCAGCTGTTTAGACATTAATGGCTCGTTTGTCCCGTCACTTATAATGTACAGACAATCTGACCCAATACGGCTCAGTTTTTTTTTATGTATCTTACTCTGTCAAGCGGTAAGGTGCTTCTGAGTAGCCATACTGGGTTGTTATGTTATCCAGTCAGGGGTAAAGTATTGTGTCCCCCCATGGCGACTCCGCCACAAGCCACTAACTCAGAGCAGCTGAATGTTTTCTTACATGTTGAATCATGTTTTAGAGAGTTTAAAGCTGACTGAGGTTCTCTGGTCTCCTTCCAATCAGCACTGTCATCAGTCTCAGGTTCAGAAGAGTCTCCAGTCTGGTCTTCAGTCTCTGGTTGTAAAAGTGGATGTGAGTTCCTGACTGGTTCTGGTCCTCCACAGTCCTCTCCATCAGCTTCTATTTCCATCGGACCAACACATTTATGCGTTTTGACATCAGAACGCCAGGCAAATCTTTTGTCACAAACACTGCAACTGAATCTTTTCTCTCCTGTGTGAGTTCTTCTCTTCATGTGTGACCGTAAATTTTCACTCTGTGTAAAAGATTTTTTACAGACTGAGCAGCTAAAAGGTTTCTCTCCTGTGTGGATTCTCATGTGTTTCTGTAAATCTCGACCCTGCATAAAAGATTTATTACAAACTGAGCAGCTGAAAGGTTTTTCTCCTGTGTGGATTCTAATGTGCATCTTTAAAGCTCCACTGTGTGTAAAAGATTTCTTACAGACAGAGCAGCTAAAAGGTTTGTCTCCTGTGTGGATTTTCATATGTTCCTTCAGCGCTGAGTTGTAGCCAAATCGCTTAGAACAAACTGAGCAGCTGAAAGGTTTTTCTCCTGTGTGAGTTATCATGTGTTTCTTCAGGGTTCCATTTTCAGTGAAAGCTTTACCACACTCAGAGCAGCTGAAAGGTTTCTCTCCTGTGTGGATTCTCATATGTGACCGTACGTTTCCATGCAATGAAAAAGCTTTCTTACAAACTGAGCAGCTGAAAGGTCTTTCTCCTGTGTGAGTTCTCATGTGGTTCCGCAAATCTCCTTTCTGTATAAAATATTTCTTACAGACAGAGCAGCTGAAAGGTTGCTCTCCTGTGTGAGTCATCATGTGTTTCTTCAGATGTGACTTGAAGCCAAATCTTCTCCCACACTCAGAGCAGCTGAATGTTTTCTTACATCTTGAATCATGTTTCAGAGAGTTTAAAGCTGACTGAGGTTCTCTGGTCTCCTTCCAATCAGCACTGTCATCAGTCTCAGGTTCAGAAGAGTCTCCAGTCTGGTCTTCAGTCTCTGGTTGTAAAAGTGAATGTGGATGTGAGTTCCTGGCTGGTTCTGGTCCTCCACAGTCCTCTCCATCAGCTTCTGTTTCCATGTGTTGAGTCTGTCTCTGATGAAGCTGTGAGGACTGACGACCAACACAATGATGAACTTTAAGGCTGCTGGACCAGAGGAATCTTTGCTCACAAACAACGCAGCTGTATTGTTTCTCTCCTGTGTGGTGGGTCATGTGTATCCGTAAACTTAGTTTCTGTGAAAAATCTTTACCACACTCAGAGCAGCTGAATGGTTTCTCTCCTGTGTGAACTCTCATGTGTTTCTGTAAACTCCAACTCTGCCTAAAAGATTTCTTACAAACTGAGCAGCTGAATGGTTTCTCTCCCGTGTGGATCATCATGTGTTTCTTTAAACATCGTCTCCGTGCAAAAGCTTTCTGACACACTGAACAGCTGTAAGGTCTTTCTCCTGTGTGAGTTCTCATGTGTTCTGACAGTTGTCCCTTCAGACTATATATTTTACCACAAGACGAGCAGCTGAATTGTTTCTCTCCTGTGTGAACTCTCACGTGTTTCTGTAAACCTCCACTCTGCGTAAAAGATTTCTTACAGACTGAGCAGCTGTAAGCTTTTTCTCCTGTGTGACATTTCATGTGTGTCTTCAGATCTGCCTTGCAGGCAAATGTTTTCCCACAGTTAGAGCAGCTAAATGATCGCTGGCTTGTCTCCTTCCAAAAATCACTATCAACACTGTCATCAGTCTCTGGTTGTAAAAGTGGATGTGAGTTCCTGGCTGGTTCTGGTCCTCCACAGTCCTCTCCATCAGCTTCTGTTTCCATGTGTTGAGTTTGTCTCTGATGAAGCTGTGAGGACTGAGCTTCCTCTTCATCATCTTCACTCTTCACAGGGACAGGAGTGAATGGGAACTTGGTGATATCAGCCTCCTCCAGCCCTTGAAGCTGCTCTCCCTCCTGACTGCACCACAGTTCCTCCTGTTCCTCTTTAATGTGTGGGGGGGGCTCTGGCTCCTGCTGGTCCACACTGGAGCTACACCCATGCTGCTCCTCTTCACCAACAATCACTTTAAGAACGTCTGGAGGTAAAGCTGAAACACAGACAGACAGCCGTTAATTGGAGTCTCAACAATACTTTGCTAATTAGCTGATTTCACTGTGATAAGGACGGGCCAACTAGTTGTGCGCCAAACCAAAAAGACAGGAAACTGTTTTTCATACTGTAATTACACAACACTCAGAGCAGATTTAGGCAGATTTGCCGACTTTGAGACTCTGATAAATTCCCCCAGAAGCAAAGAGTCTCATATTCAGGCTGTGAAACAGGCTGCTGGGATTCAGCTTTGTGGTAATTGCTTATAAAAATGAAATCTTTGTTTTGTTTGATTAGCTAAATTCTACAATGGCTAAGAAACTTTTTTGCTGACTTTTTTAGGGCATTAGGTCGACCAAGCTGTAAGTGAGAAGACTATATGAGACATGCGATAACTTGTTAATAAACTATGCATGTCTGGTTCTTGATGTGATTCTCATTTCCTGTGTGACACCCCTGGTTTATACAACTACCGCTGACATCAGGACTAGCCACAATACAAGCTTTTTAGACATGACTGTGTCTAGGGATGGGTACCGAAACCCGGTTCCACTATGGAACCGGTTCCTACGCAACCAGCAGGAATCGGACTGGATTATAACGCAAATTTCGGTTGATCATTTCGGTTCCACTTAATGTGTCGACTGAAATATTTTCCCTCTGTCGCTCTGAAACGTTTGTAAAAATATCACACTTTCTCTGTAGTCTACCGTTAGCTAGCTACCATCAATGTAGGCTACTTTCAAAATGCCATGTTCTCCCTCTGGGCTCACCAAAATGGACGTAAAAGCATATTAACCGTTCACTGCATGTGATCGCTAGTAAACAGATTACTTACAAGAATCGGTTTAGGAATCGGAATCGCTTTAAAAGTACCGGTTAGGCATTGCAATCGTAAAAATCCAAACAATACCCAAACCTAACTGTGTCATGAACCAGCTCAAATTCAAGACAAAAGAAGGGACACCACAGAATTAAGGATTAAATTAAAGCCAATTTATTTAACCCATAACAAATCTTACTGAAAACTAGTGACTGACTGATTATCGGCCCTGTTTTTTGGCAGTTTGCAGATTATCTGTATCAACGTTTTATTTGCCTGATAACCGATAAAGTTAATGAATTAAAAAGTGTTCTACGTTGGGTCGGCTACAGCTCTGTGTCTGTCCCTCTGCTCCGGCTTCTCTCTTCCCCTGAGTCTGACTTAATGTCCCGCCCACAACACCGTCTAACTGGATAGATATTGTACGAGTAATAGCAAATCAACACTCAACCCCGCAGCTAACAGCCAATCAACACTCAACCCCGCTGCTAACAGCCAATCAACACTCCTCAACCTCACAGCAGCGGACATGCAGCAGCCTGGAGCACAAGCGTCTCCTTCTCCGTGCAGTTCCTCGCACTAAGCTTCAAAGGTAAGGCTGCAGGAATTTCCAAAAGTTAAAAACATTATAATCTTTCACACTAAAGTTCCAAAAACACTCTATTTCTATAATGATAAGCCTGCCAGGCTGTATCACTTAAAAAGCCAGAATGAACTTTTTGTGGCGATAGCGTTAGCTTGCAGTGTTACTGTAATACACCGTTAGCATTATTAAGATAGAGCGATAGTTATTAATCTTTAAATAACTTTAGTTCCAGTGCAACAGGGACATATTTAAGCTTCCACCCTGCAAATGGAACATGACTCTTCTGTATGAGACGATGTTTTTACATGTTAAATGCAACGTTAGCCAACAATAACGTCGAGTCTCACAGCTATTAGGAACGCCTTAGCAAACCTCCGTTAATTCATTCGCTGGTTCATTAGGCCTATAGATAGATGAGTAGGAGAGAAAAACCCAGAAGCCTATCATGATATAGCTTGCACCTCAAACTATGACTTACAATCAATTAAAATTAGCTCCAGCTGCAACAACTAGGTTTTAAATGCATAAGTAGTTATTATTTAAAATGGAAGTTTACTGTAGTAACATTTTGTATTTTGTGTTTGTTACAATAAAATTTCTAAAGATTTTTAAATCAAGACATGTACGCTGATTTTGGACCGGAGAGGACGACAGCATGTTTCCGTGCTGAAGAGGACTTTACAGTAGCTGGTGACTGGTTTTCGTTTTTGAGCTGTGTTTCTTGGACTAACAGCTAACTGTAAGTTGGATTTCTGTGCGTTTGCTTCACTGAAGATAAAGTTGGAGCTACAAGCTACCATCAGGCCTGCAACTTTTTGTTTTTTTCTCTTGGTGTGCGTGTGTGTGTGTGGTAACACAGTGGTTTAATAGGGTTTGAGTACATTTTACATTGAAACTGCTGTAAAGAGGAATCATTTTGTGTAGCTGGAGTGTTCATTTGAAGAAATATTGCAGTTAGCATATTTGAAGGGTGTGATTTGTGTTAAATGTTTTTTCTGACTTAATGTCCTAGGGCTGGGCAAAATATAGATATTATATTGATATCGTGATACAAAATTAGATATCGTCTTCGTTTTTGGATTTCATTATATTGTAATATGACATAAGTGTTATCTTTTCCTGTTTTTAAAGGCTGCATTACTGTAGTGATGTAATTTTCTGAATTTACCAGACTGTTCTAGCTGTTATACTAGTTGCCTTTACCTACTTACATCCGCATTACTGATGAGTATTTGTCAAAAATCTCATTGTGTAAATATTTTGTGAAAGCACCAATAGTCACACCTACAGTATCGATATCGAGGAGTTTGGTCCAAAATATTGTGATATTTGATTTTCTTCATGTCGCCCAGCTCTATAATGTCCTGCCCTCAACACCGTCTGATTGGCTAGATGTTGTACCAGTAATAGCCAATCAACACTCATCAACCTCACAGCAGCTGACATGCAGAAGCCTGGAGCACAAGCGTGTCCTTCTCTGTGCAGTTCGTCACGCTAAGCTTCAAAGGTAAGGCTGCAGGAATTTCCAAAGTTAAAAACATTATAATCGTTTATGCTAAAGTTGCAAAACCACCTAGCCTGGTTGACACCAGACCCTTCTCAGTTGTAACTGAGAGTGGGTCTGGGAAAGGTTCATTGACAGTTAATTTCCAAAGGGGCGTCACCAAGGGACGCCAATCAAATGCCTCCGGGCGCATTGGATAGTCCTTCAGCCAATCAGACCAACGATCTGGGTGATGCTGCGCTTCGGTAGCCGTCACGTTGAATGTAAACAAAAAGCTGCGCTATCGTCGTCGCGTAAAGCCCGCCTCAGCGGTTGTGATTGGTGCCTCAATTTTGGGGACATTGGAAATGGGTTTGAATGGGCTCTTCGCCAGACTGTCTTGCAGAGCAAATCTCAAATTTGCCGGAAGTTCGTCAGGGTTTAACCAGGCTAAAAACCACCCCCAACTCGGTTGGCTATATCACTTAAAAAGCCAGAATGAACTTTTTGTGGGTTTTTTTTTGTTATTCAATCTAACGGCTCAATATTATTTGTACATTTAAGTTATCGTTCAGTAAACAGTACCTTTTTTTGTTAAAGAGTTGTCTGGGGTCAGTTATTCTAATACAGCACAATAGAGTTGCAGGTTAAAAGTAGGGTGGTATATGACTAATCCAAAATAGGTCAACCTTCGTGGTAGCTAGGTTAACGAACCCAAACACCTCACCATTCCAGCCTAAAGTTACTTAGGCCTAACAAAAATAATTGTTTGGTTACGGTTTCCGACCTACCCTGTCAATTTATTTATGCGAGTTTGGGGAAGAAATGATACGAATTAAATAAATACACAAATAAAAAGCTTGAGGCAAACTATAATTAAATATTTGTACAACACTCTTGCGATGCAAGATGCCTGTTGTCCTCCAGCATTGCTGGAAG